>NC_064640.1:506411255-506511255 GCF_023864345.2 Schistocerca serialis cubense
AATACTGCGCTGCGGTCGGCAACGCACATAGAAGAAAAGTGTCTGGCGCAGTTGTTAGATCCGTTGCTGCTGGTACAACGGCAGGATATCACGTTTTATATGAGTCTGAACGTGGTGCTATAGTCGGCACACGAGTGTTGTTGGACACAGAATCTCAGAGGTGGGGATGGATGGGGGGAGGGAAAATGAGGTGGGGGGGGGGGGGAAAAATGAGGTGGGGGGGGGAATAAGTGGGGGGGGAAAATGAGGTGGGGGGGGGGAATAAAGTGGGGGGGGAAAATGAGGTGGGGGGGGGGAATAAAGTGGGGGGGGGGGGAATAAAGTGGGGGGGGGGAATAAAGTGGGGGGGGAAATAAAGTGGGGGGGGAATAAAGTGGGGGGGAATAAGTGGGGGGGGAATAAAGTGGGGGGGGGGGAAATAAAGTGGGGGGGGGGGGGGGGGGGGAAATGAGGTGGGGGGGGGGGAAATGAGGTGGGGGGGGGGGGGAAATGAGGTGGGGGGGGGGGGGGAAAATGAGGTGGGGGGGGGGGGGAAAATGAGGTGGGGGGGGGAAATGAGGTGGGGGGGGGGAAAATGAGGTGGGGGGGGGGGGAAATGAGGTGGGGGGGGGGGGGGGGAAATGAGGTGGGGGGGGGGGGGGGGGGGAAAATGAGGTGGGGGGGGGGGGGGGAAAATGAGGTGGGGGGGGGGGGGGGAAATGAGGTGGGGGGGGGGGGGAAATGAGGTGGGGGGGGGGAAAATGAGGTGGGGGGGGGGAAAATGAGGTGGGGGGGGGGGGGAAAATGAGGTGGGGGGGGGGAAAATGAGGTGGGGGGGGGGGGAAAATGAGGTGGGGGGGGGAAAATGAGGTGGGGGGGGGAAAATGAGGTGGGGGGGGGGAAAATGAGGTGGGGGGGGGGAAAATGAGGTGGGGGGGGGGAAAATGAGGTGGGGGGGGGGAAAATGAGGTGGGGGGGGGGGAAAATGAGGTGGGGGGGGGAAAATGAGGTGGGGGGGGGGGAAAATGAGGTGGGGGGGGGAAAATGAGGTGGGGGGGGGGGAAAATGTGGTGGGGGGGGGGGAAAATGAGGTGGGGGGGGGGGGGGGAAAATGAGGTGGGGGGGGGGAAAATGAGGTGGGGGGGGGGAAAAATGAGGTGGGGGGGAAAATGAGGTGGGGGGAAAATGAGGTGGGGGGGAAAATGAGGTGGGGGGGAAAATGAGGTGGGGGGGAAATGAGGTGGGGGGGAAAATGAGGTGGGGGGGAAAATGAGGTGGGGGGGAAAATGAGGTGGGGGGGAAAATGAGGTGGGGGGAAAATGAGGTGGGGGGGAAAATGAGGTGGGGGGGAAAATGAGGTGGGGGGGAAAATGAGGTGGGGGGGAAAATTGAGGTGGGGGGGAAAATGAGGTGGGGGGGAAATGAGGTGGGGGGAAATGAGGTGGGGGGGAAAATGAGGTGGGGGGAAAATGAGGTGGGGGGGAAAATGAGGTGGGGGGGAAAATGAGGTGGGGGGGAAAATGAGGTGGGGGGGGAAAATGAGGTGGGGGGGAAATGAGGTGGGGGGGAAAATGAGGTGGGGGGGAAAATGAGGTGGGGGGGAAAATGAGGTGGGGGGGAAAATGAGGTGGGGGGGAAATGAGGTGGGGGGGAAAATGAGGTGGGGGGGAAAATGAGGTGGGGGGAAAATGAGGTGGGGGGGAAAATGAGGTGGGGGGGAAAATGAGGTGGGGGGGAAAATGAGGTGGGGGGGAAAATGAGGTGGGGGGGAAAATGAGGTGGGGGGAAAATGAGGTGGGGGGGAAAATGAGGTGGGGGGGAAAATGAGGTGGGGGGGAAAATGAGGTGGGGGGGAAAATGAGGTGGGGGGGAAAATGAGGTGGGGGGGAAAATGAGGTGGGGGGGAAAATGAGGTGGGGGGGAAAATGAGGTGGGGGGAAATGAGGTGGGGGGGAAAATGAGGTGGGGGGGAAAATGAGGTGGGGGGGAAAATGAGGTGGGGGGGAAAATGAGGTGGGGGGGAAAATGAGGTGGGGGGGGAAAATGAGGTGGGGGGGAAAATGAGGTGGGGGGGAAAATGAGGTGGGGGGGGAAAATGAGGTGGGGGGGAAAATGAGGTGGGGGGGAAAATGAGGTGGGGGGGAAAATGAGGTGGGGGGGAAAATGAGGTGGGGGGAAAATGAGGTGGGGGGGAAAATGAGGTGGGGGGGAAAAATGAGGTGGGGGGGAAAATGAGGTGGGGGGGAAAATGAGGTGGGGGGGAAAATGAGGTGGGGGGGAAATTGAGGTGGGGGGGAAAATGAGGTGGGGGGGAAAAATGAGGTGGGGGGGAAAATGAGGTGGGGGGGGAAAATGAGGTGGGGGGGGGAAAAATGAGGTGGGGGGGAAAAATGAGGTGGGGGGGAAAATGAGGTGGGGGGGAAAAATGAGGTGGGGGGGAAAATGAGGTGGGGGGGAAATGAGGTGGGGGGGAAAATGAGGTGGGGGGGAAATGAGGTGGGGGGGAAAATGAGGTGGGGGGGAAAATGAGGTGGGGGGGAAAATGAGGGTGGGGGGGAAAATGAGGTGGGGGGGAAAATGAGGTGGGGGGGAAAATGAGGTGGGGGGGGAAAATGAGGTGGGGGGGAAAATGAGGTGGGGGGAAATGAGGTGGGGGGAAATGAGGTGGGGGGGAAAATGAGGTGGGGGGGAAAATGAGGTGGGGGGGAAATGAGGTGGGGGGGAAAATGAGGTGGGGGGGAAAATGAGGTGGGGGGGAAAATGAGGTGGGGGGGAAAATGAGGTGGGGGGGAAAATGAGGTGGGGGGGAAAATGAGGTGGGGGGGAAAATGAGGTGGGGGGGAAAATGAGGTGGGGGGGAAAATGAGGTGGGGGGGAAAATGAGGTGGGGGGGAAAATGAGGTGGGGGGGAAAATGAGGTGGGGGGGAAAATGAGGTGGGGGGGAAAATGAGGTGGGGGGGAAAATGAGGTGGGGGGGAAAATGAGGTGGGGGGGGAAAATGAGGTGGGGGGGAAAATGAGGTGGGGGGGAAAATGAGGTGGGGGGGGAAAATGAGGTGGGGGGAAAATGAGGTGGGGGGGAAAATTGAGGTGGGGGGGGAAAATGAGGTGGGGGGGAAATGAGGTGGGGGGGAAAATGAGGTGGGGGGGAAAATGAGGTGGGGGGGAAAATGAGGTGGGGGGGGAAAATGAGGTGGGGGGGGGAAAATGAGGTGGGGGGGGAAATGAGGTGGGGGGGAAATGAGGTGGGGGGGAAATGAGGTGGGGGGGAAAATGAGGTGGGGGGAATGGGTGGGGGAAAATGAGGTGGGGGGGAAAATGAGGTGGGGGGGAATGGTGGGGGGGAAATGAGGTGGGGGGGAAAATGAGGTGGGGGGGGAAATTGAGGTGGGGGGGAAAATGAGGTGGGGGGGAAAATGAGGTGGGGGGGGGAAATGAGGTGGGGGGGAAATGAGGTGGGGGGGAAAATGAGGTGGGGGAAATGAGGTGGGGGGGAAATGAGGTGGGGGGGAAATGAGGTGGGGGGGAAAATGAGGTGGGGGGGAAAATGAGGTGGGGGGGGAAATGAGGTGGGGGGGAAAATGAGGTGGGGGGGAAATGAGGTGGGGGGGAAAATGAGGTGGGGGGGAAATGAGGTGGGGGGGGAAAATGAGGTGGGGGGGAAAATGAGGTGGGGGGGAAAATGAGGTGGGGGGGAAAATGAGGGTGGGGGGGAAAATGAGGTGGGGGGGAAAATGAGGTGGGGGGGGAAAATGAGGTGGGGGGGAAAATGAGGTGGGGGGGAAAATGAGGTGGGGGGGAAAATGAGGTGGGGGGAAATGAGGTGGGGGGGGAAATGAGGTGGGGGGGGAAAATGAGGTGGGGGGGAAATGAGGTGGGGGGAAATGAGGTGGGGGGGAAATGAGGTGGGGGGGAATGAGGTGGGGGGGAAATGAGGTGGGGGGGAAAATGAGGTGGGGGGAAAATGAGGTGGGGGGGAAAATGAGGTGGGGGGGAAAATGAGGTGGGGGGGAAAATGAGGTGGGGGGAAAATGAGGTGGGGGGGAAAATGAGGTGGGGGGGAAAATGAGGTGGGGGGGAAAATGAGGTGGGGGGGAAATGAGGTGGGGGGGAAAATGAGGTGGGGGGGAAAATGAGGTGGGGGGAAATGAGGTGGGGGGGAAATGAGGTGGGGGGGAAAATGAGGTGGGGGGGAAATGAGGTGGGGGGGGAAAATGAGGTGGGGGGGGAAAATGAGGTGGGGGGGAAAATGAGGTGGGGGGGAAAATGAGGTGGGGGGGGAAAATGAGGTGGGGGGGGAAATGAGGTGGGGGGGGGAAAATGAGGTGGGGGGGGGGAAAATGGTGGGGGGGGGGAAATGAGGTGGGGGGGAAATGAGGTGGGGGGGAAAATGAGGTGGGGGGGGAAAATGAGGTGGGGGGGGAAATGAGGTGGGGGGGAAATGAGGTGGGGGGGAAAATGAGGTGGGGGGGAAAATGAGGTGGGGGGGGAAAATGAGGTGGGGGGGGAAAATGAGGTGGGGGGGGAAAATGAGGTGGGGGGGAAATGAGGTGGGGGGGAAAATGAGGTGGGGGGGAAAATGAGGTGGGGGGGAATGAGGTGGGGGGGAAAATGAGGTGGGGGGGAAATGAGGTGGGGGGGAAAATGAGGTGGGGGGGAAAATGAGGTGGGGGGGGAAAATGAGGTGGGGGGGAAAATGAGGTGGGGGGGAAATGAGGTGGGGGGGAAAATGAGGTGGGGGGGGAAATGAGGTGGGGGGGAAATGAGGTGGGGGGGGAAATGAGGTGGGGGGGGAAATGAGGTGGGGGGGGGAAAATGAGGTGGGGGGGGAAATGAGGTGGGGGGGGGGAAAATGAGGTGGGGGGGGGGAAAATGAGGTGGGGGGGGGGGAAAAGGTGGGGGGGAGGTGGGGGGGGGGAAAATGAGGTGGGGGGGGGGGAAATGAGGTGGGGGGGGGGAAAATGAGGTGGGGGGGGGGAAAATGAGGTGGGGGGGGGGAAAATGAGGTGGGGGGGGGGAAAATGAGGTGGGGGGGGAAAATGAGGTGGGGGGGGAAAATGAGGTGGGGGGGGAAAATGAGGTGGGGGGGAAAATGAGGTGGGGGGGAAAATGAGGTGGGGGGGAAAATGAGGTGGGGGGGAAAATGAGGTGGGGGGGAAAATGAGGTGGGGATCGACTAATTTTTATTAGTTCTAAAATTCAGTTTACAGTTTGTAAGGGTACGGAACAGACTACACAATGGACTAATAGATATGCAGTTCTAATTACGTGCAAAAACAAAGGGAAGTCGTCGGCTCGGTTTCTCTCACACTTTCCATTAGTTATTTTCTACCAGTCCTGTCAATACCGACGGCAAGCGTATCATTTCCTACCTTATCTATTTACTGTACCAAGAAGACCAGACGGTAGTTTTGGTACAGCACCACTAAATGTAGCCCACGACGCGAGAATACCCATAATTTAGTCGTCAAGTATTTGAGAATGGCAACACTTGGATACTTGCAACAAACTGTACACATAATTTCCAACTTCTAAGCTTATCCCTTATTACATTTATCCAGTCCATGGATTAAGACTGCCACATGAAGCATGATTTAATGTATTACCCCTCTACTAGTAACTACGCGCAACATTTCGTAGAAGTACCCACGTATAATGCTGACTACTTAGAAACCTATATCGTTTTAAGGTACATAGCTCAGGAGACATGACACCACTGACAGATGCATGAGAAACTGATGCATAACTCATTACGTTTTAACTTTACTAGTAACTGTATTCATAATAGATTTTGCAGACAGTCACATATACCACTGGATGTACGTGCAAAAATATGTCATTGTACTGAACATGGTTCAGGACATGCGACGTAATAAACATTAAGATGCAGGGAAAAAGAAGCTACAGGTGAAATATGTACAAACAGTCGTAAAATACAATTAAATATCTTTGAAATATATTTTACATGTGCATATGCTGGAAAAGCCACGGGTAGAAAGCTCATAGTAAACGGCTGTAAGCATTTCAGCCAAATTGGTACATATATTAATTACAATTGGGAAAGAAATACTGTAGGAGTAGGAATCAAGCCTTCTATTGGGGTATTACTGCGTGGAGAGCGAAGGGAGGACTAGGGGAAAGGAGGAGATAGGCAACGGTATGAGGAGCAGGACATGCACAGAGATACGGGAGGGGAAGGTAGAGAAAGAGATATCGGAAAAAGGAGGGGAGGAAGAGGCACGTGGAGAGATGGGGGAAGAGAACATGACAAGCAGGAGGAGGAAAAACAGGGAAGAAGAATGGACAGAGACAGGGGCGAGGAGGAGATGGACAAAAATTGAATGGGGGGAAGATGAACAGGGTGAGGGAGGAAATGGGTAAAGAATGGGGAGTTGAGGAGGTGGCAAGAGAGGAGGCTGTAGAGATGAAAAGAGGTTGAAGGAGGCGATGGACTAGAAGACTGGAATAAATGCATACCCAGGCAATGCTGCGTACTCCGCTAGTTGTGAATAAACCTGGTAGCACTGCAAAATTATTCCAAGTGCAAGTATTCAGTCCTGTAATACCGTTATTATCAGTTCTAACTGGCTCTACTCGAGAGAGTAAGACTACCACTCGACGAAATTAAGTTTCGATGGAAGCTAATTTTCTGAGTCAGTTCTGAACAGCCATATTGAAGGACAAGTTTTTGCGTCTACAGTTGCGAAATCTAACTCCACGAAATCTTATGGATACATCACTGTCCAGAGAATTACAAATCTTTGTAATTCAGCAATGTCTGGACTACACACACACACACACACACACACACACACACACACACACACACACACACACACACACACACACGTTAATGACCAGTGGACCTAACCTGGAATTTCTACGAATTTACGTCATTCAGCAAGTGAGAGATTACAGCAGTGTGAAATTAAACTTGATTTATGTGTACTATCTTAGAACTCAAGGTTTCAGAAGCCACGCGCAAAACTCCATCTAAATTTTCATTGCAACTGGAGTAAATTACTGGCATCCCTAAAAATTTTACGTACTCATTACTGGAAAGTAGACTTGCACGTTCCTGCAACAGTTTCACGACGCTGCCTGATTTGCAAGAAGGGCTCAGCCTTACGATGCGAGCTAACAGAACTTTGTTCGTGTGGGCCTGACGGCTCCACGTCCACCTTCAGGACTGACGTGAAATATTACAATCAGCCCCACCCCACGTCTGCATGTAAATAGGCTTGTGTGTTCACTGTGATCCGTTTTTTTTTTTTTCTGGTGGGGTTTAAGGGCGCTCAACTACGGAGGTCATTAGCGCCCAGTCACAAGTGTTAGATCTAGTAAAGCTCAAGGGGAGGGGGGGGGGGACACCAGAAACTCCGTACAAAGATGCTGAGAAGTAAAAAGGTTAGATGTCTTTGGACAAGCCAGTCAAAGTTATAAAACGCAGAACACGAGCAGCTGCTCGAGCGTCATCAGCTAAAATATCCAGTAAAGTAGATGGCAGGGACAGGACAACACGAGATTGACTAAAGCAGGGACACGACAATAAAACATGGCGCACTGTTAATGCTCGACCACAGGGGCACTGCGGGTCTGGGTTACCGGAGAGTACGTAGCGGTGGCTAAACCGGCAATGCCCAATCCGCAACCTGGTCAGAAAGACCTCTTCTCGTCGAGACGGTCGGGAGGAGGTCGCCCAAGCAGTTGGGAGCGGTTTTACTGCCCGGAGCTTGTTTCCTTGGAGGGATGACCAAGCATCCCACCACAACGACAGAAGCCTCTTACAAACAACCCCACGAACGTCAGATGACGGGACAATGGGAGGCTGGCCGAGGCAGCAGGACTGCAGCCTTGGCTGCATCAGCAGCCTCATTCCCAGGCACTCCTACATGTCCGGGAACCCACAGAAAGCTGACAAGAGAACCATTATCAGCGAAAGAATGGAGGGACTGCTGGATCCGTTGTACCAAGGCATGGGACCATATAGGGAGCTCCAAGGCTCTGAAGAGCACTGAGTGAATCAGGGCAGAGTACATACGATGAATGGCGGTGGCGGCGGGCATACTGAACGGCCTGATGGAGAGCAAAAAGCTCGGCCATAAAGCTGGAACATAGGTCGAGGAGCCGGTATTTAAAGGTGACGGCTGCGAAGACAAATTCACAGCCGACACCATTGTCAGTTTTGGAGCCATCGGTGTAAATAAAGGTGTGACCGGCAAGTCGAGCACGAAGTTCGTAAAACCGTGAGCAATACACTGCAGCCGGAGTACCCTCCTTCGGGAGTGAGCTGAGGTCGAGATAAATATGAACCGGAGCCTGGAGCCAAGGTGGTGTCGGGCTCTCACCCTCTCTGAAGGTGGTAGGGAGGGCAAAATCCAATTGTCGAAGCAGGCGACGGAAGCGGACTCCAGGGGGCAGCAGGGCAGACACATACAACCCATACTGACGGTCGAGAGAATCGGCAAAGAAGGACTGATAAGGGGGGTGGTCGGGCATTGACAACAGCCAGCAGGCATACCGACACAGCAGTACGTCGCGTCAGTAGGTCAATGGTAATTCGGCAGCTTCAGCGTAAAGACTCTCGACGGGACTAGTGTAGAAGGCTCCGGTCGCAAGACGTAACCCCCGATGGTGGATGGAGTTGAGACGGCGTAAGAGGGATGGCAGAGCAGACGAGTAGATGGAGCTCCCATAATCCAGCTTCGATCGGACTATGGACCGATACAAGCGAAGCAGGACAGTGCGATCTGCTCCCCAAGATGAACCACTAAGAACCGAGGATATTAAGGGATCGTGTACAACGGGCCGCCAAATAGGAGACGTACGGAGACCAACAAAGTTTCCTGTCCAATGTGAGCCCTAGAAACCTAGTTGTTTCCATGAATGGGAGAACAATGGGACTGAGATGTAAGGATGGCGGAAGGAACACTTTATATCGCCAAAAGTTGATGCAAACCATCTTCTCTTCAGAGAACTGGAAGCCATTTGCCACGCTCCACGAGTATAGGCTGTCTAGACAACGCTGAAGGCAGCGCTCCAGGAGGCATCTTCTCCGGGCACTGCAGTAGATCGTGAAGTCATCGACAAAAAGAGAGCCTGACACATTAGGTGGAATGCAATCCATAATTGAATCGATCGCGATGGCAAAAAGGTCTACACTCAAGATGGAGCCCTGAGGCACTCCATTCTCCTGGATGAAGACGTCTGACAGTACGGAACCCACACGTACCCTAAACTTTCGATCCGTTAAAAAGGAATCAAAAAGGGGCAGGCGACCGCGTAGGCCCCACGTGTGCATAGTGCGGAGGATACCTCCTCTCCAACAGGTATCATAAGCCTTCTCCAAATCGAAGAACACGGCTACCGTTCGGCGCTTTCGCAAAAAGCTGTTCATGATGAATGTCAACAAGGTCACAAGGTGGTCAACAGCGGAGCGGCGGCGACGAAAGCCGCATTGGACATTGGTAAGTAGCCGTCGAGATTCAAGAATCCAGACTAACCGAGCATTAACCATGCGCTTCATCACCTTACAGACACAGCTTCTAAGAGAAATGGGGCAGTAACTAGAAGGAAGGTGTCTATCCTTCCCGGGTTTGGGTATAGGAACAACGACAGCGTCACGCCAACGCATGGGGACTTGACCTTCGGGCCAGACGCGATTGTAGGTACGAAGAAGGAAGCTTTTGCCCGCCAGAGAAAGGTGTGCCAGCATCTGAACGTGAATGGCATCTGGCCCCGGAGCAGAGGACCGGGACAGTGCAAGCGCACGTTCGAGTTCTGCATAGTAAAGGGGGCATTATAAGTTTCCAGATTCAGCAAGTGGAAGGAAGGTCGCCGAGCCTCTTCTGCCTCTTTCCTAGGAAGGAAGGCAGGGTGGTAATGGACGGAGATTTAAACCTCCACGAAAAAGCGGCCGAAGGCGGAGACAGCCACAGGATCAACAATGACCTCATTACCTCAGGTGAGGTCAGGCCAGGCCAGGTACCGAGGAGTGGGTCTTAATGCCCGACAAACAGCGCAGGTAACCCCAAGCGACAGAAGAGGGAGTAAAAATGTTAAAGGAGCTGGTGAAAGAGGCCCAACAAGCTTTTTGCTGTCTGATGACTACGGCATTGCACTCGGAGTCGTTCGTATCCAATACAATTCACCAACGTAGGATGGCGGCGAAAGGTGCGTAAAGCACGTCGTCGGGCACTGATAGCATCTCTACAAGCCTCATTCCACCAGCGGACGGAAACGCGACGTGAAGAAGAGGTAGTACGAAGAATGGAACGTTCGGCAGCATTGATGATAACAGCCATGAGGTATTCGACCTGACTGTCACAACTGAGAAAATCGTGGTCCGGAAATGTCGCCAGGGAGGAGTAAAGTCCCCAGTCAGCTTGTGGTATGTTCCAGCTCGAAGGACATGGGGATGGGGTGTGGTGCAGGAGACGAACGACACATGGGAAGTGGTCGCTCGGATAGGTGTCAGAAAGGACATACCACTCGACCCGATGGGCAAGAGTGGGAGAACAGATCGAGAGGTCCAAGTGGGAGTAGGTATGAGTAGAGTCCGAGAGGAAAGTCGGGGCGCCGGTATTGAGGCAGACAAGATTGAGATGGTTGAAAACATCTGCCAAGAGGGAGCCTCGTTGACAGGATGCAGGATCCCCAAAGGGGATGATGGGCATTGAAGTCGCCAAACAAGAAAAACGGCGGAGGAAGCTGAACAATCAGCTGCATCATATCAGCCTGACGAACAGCAGATGATAATGATGTGTAGACAGTACAAATGGCAAAAGTAAAGGCAGAAAGAGTAATACAGGCAGCTATTGCTTGGAGTGGGGTGGTCAATGGGATGGGATGGTAAGACATCGTCCCGAACGAGCAACATGACCCCACCATGAGCTGGGATACCGTCCACAGGGGTGAGGTCATACCGCTCCGAGGTATAGTGGGTAAAGCCAATACGGTCAGTTGGGCGCAACTTGGTTTCCTGGAGATCAAGGACGAGCTGACAGTGTAGGCGGAGGAGCAGTTGTAATTCCTCCCGATTAGATCGAATACCTCTTATGTTCCAATGTAACAAGGCCATCGCTAGTCAAAGAAGAGGGGGAACGAGACGGGGGAAGAGCTGGTAACCTCGACGGCCGCGGAGGGCCAGGTTTCGAGGGAACAACGCTACAACCGGCGGGAGGCGTGTCCTGTTCCATCGAGTCTTCGCCAGGTGCGGCCGCTGTCCCAGGTTGCGTAGGAGGGGCAGCATCATTTGCCGACGAGAGGCCAGCTGAGCGCCTGGCAGCAGAGTGTCCCGGCGAAACTGAGAACGGCCGGGAGCAGCGACTCACGAATGGAGCGTCTGACGAAACGCGCCGGGGTGGAGAGAGGGATAGAGACTACATCTTGGAAGTCCAAGGAGGCACAGGGATGGTGGGCTGGACCCGAAGAAGGTTCTCACGCACGGGGTCCGTTTTGCAACACCAGACCTCGGGAGCCGGGGTCCGGAAGGTTTCACCGATGGACGCCTGAGAAGAAGATAGCTTCGCAGGGACTCGGACGGGCAGGGACTCGGACGGGCAGGGACTCGGACGGGCAGGGACTCGGACGGGCAGGGACTCGGACGGGCAGGGACTCGGACGGGCAGGGACTCGGACGGGCAGGGACTCGGACGGGCAGGGACTCGGACGGGCAGGGACTCGGACGGGCAGGGACTCGGACGGGCAGGGACTCGGACGGGCAGGGACTCGGACGGGCAGGGACTCGGACGGGCAGGGACTCGGACGGGCAGGGACTCGGACGGGCAGGGACTCGGACGGGCAGGGACTCGGACGGGCAGGGACTCGGACGGGCAGGGACTCGGACGGGCAGGGACTCGGACGGGCAGGGACTCGGACGGGCAGGGACTCGGACGGGCAGGGACTCGGACGGGCAGGGACTCGGACGGGCAGGGACTCGGACGGGCAGGGACTCGGACGGGCAGGGACTCGGACGGGCAGGGACTCGGACGGGCAGGGACTCGGACGGGCAGGGACTCGGACGGGCAGGGACTCGGACGGGCAGGGACTCGGACGGGCAGGGACTCGGACGGGCAGGGACTCGGACGGGCAGGGACTCGGACGGGCAGGGACTCGGACGGGCAGGGACTCGGACGGGCAGGGACTCGGACGGGCAGGGACTCGGACGGGCAGGGACTCGGACGGGCAGGGACTCGGACGGGCAGGGACTCGGACGGGCAGGGACTCGGACGGGCAGGGACTCGGACGGGCAGGGACTCGGACGGGCAGGGACTCGGACGGGCAGGGACTCGGACGGGCAGGGACTCGGACGGGCAGGGACTCGGACGGGCAGGGACTCGGACGGGCAGGGACTCGGACGGGCAGGGACTCGGACGGGCAGGGACTCGGACGGGCAGGGACTCGGACGGGCAGGGACTCGGACGGGCAGGGACTCGGACGGGCAGGGACTCGGACGGGCAGGGACTCGGACGGGCAGGGACTCGGACGGGCAGGGACTCGGACGGGCAGGGACTCGGACGGGCAGGGACTCGGACGGGCAGGGACTCGGACGGGCAGGGACTCGGACGGGCAGGGACTCGGACGGGCAGGGACTCGGACGGGCAGGGACTCGGACGGGCAGGGACTCGGACGGGCAGGGACTCGGACGGGCAGGGACTCGGACGGGCAGGGACTCGGACGGGCAGGGACTCGGACGGGCAGGGACTCGGACGGGCAGGGACTCGGACGGGCAGGGACTCGGACGGGCAGGGACTCGGACGGGCAGGGACTCGGACGGGCAGGGACTCGGACGGGCAGGGACTCGGACGGGCAGGGACTCGGACGGGCAGGGACTCGGACGGGCAGGGACTCGGACGGGCAGGGACTCGGACGGGCAGGGACTCGGACGGGCAGGGACTCGGACGGGCAGGGACTCGGACGGGCAGGGACTCGGACGGGCAGGGACTCGGACGGGCAGGGACTCGGACGGGCAGGGACTCGGACGGGCAGGGACTCGGACGGGCAGGGACTCGGACGGGCAGGGACTCGGACGGGCAGGGACTCGGACGGGCAGGGACTCGGACGGGCAGGGACTCGGACGGGCAGGGACTCGGACGGGCAGGGACTCGGACGGGCAGGGACTCGGACGGGCAGGGACTCGGACGGGCAGGGACTCGGACGGGCAGGGACTCGGACGGGCAGGGACTCGGACGGGCAGGGACTCGGACGGGCAGGGACTCGGACGGGCAGGGACTCGGACGGGCAGGGACTCGGACGGGCAGGGACTCGGACGGGCAGGGACTCGGACGGGCAGGGACTCGGACGGGCAGGGACTCGGACGGGCAGGGACTCGGACGGGCAGGGACTCGGACGGGCAGGGACTCGGACGGGCAGGGACTCGGACGGGCAGGGACTCGGACGGGCAGGGACTCGGACGGGCAGGGACTCGGACGGGCAGGGACTCGGACGGGCAGGGACTCGGACGGGCAGGGACTCGGACGGGCAGGGACTCGGACGGGCAGGGACTCGGACGGGCAGGGACTCGGACGGGCAGGGACTCGGACGGGCAGGGACTCGGACGGGCAGGGACTCGGACGGGCAGGGACTCGGACGGGCAGGGACTCGGACGGGCAGGGACTCGGACGGGCAGGGACTCGGACGGGCAGGGACTCGGACGGGCAGGGACTCGGACGGGCAGGGACTCGGACGGGCAGGGACTCGGACGGGCAGGGACTCGGACGGGCAGGGACTCGGACGGGCAGGGACTCGGACGGGCAGGGACTCGGACGGGCAGGGACTCGGACGGGCAGGGACTCGGACGGGCAGGGACTCGGACGGGCAGGGACTCGGACGGGCAGGGACTCGGACGGGCAGGGACTCGGACGGGCAGGGACTCGGACGGGCAGGGACTCGGACGGGCAGGGACTCGGACGGGCAGGGACTCGGACGGGCAGGGACTCGGACGGGCAGGGACTCGGACGGGCAGGGACTCGGACGGGCAGGGACTCGGACGGGCAGGGACTCGGACGGGCAGGGACTCGGACGGGCAGGGACTCGGACGGGCAGGGACTCGGACGGGCAGGGACTCGGACGGGCAGGGACTCGGACGGGCAGGGACTCGGACGGGCAGGGACTCGGACGGGCAGGGACTCGGACGGGCAGGGACTCGGACGGGCAGGGACTCGGACGGGCAGGGACTCGGACGGGCAGGGACTCGGACGGGCAGGGACTCGGACGGGCAGGGACTCGGACGGGCAGGGACTCGGACGGGCAGGGACTCGGACGGGCAGGGACTCGGACGGGCAGGGACTCGGACGGGCAGGGACTCGGACGGGCAGGGACTCGGACGGGCAGGGACTCGGACGGGCAGGGACTCGGACGGGCAGGGACTCGGACGGGCAGGGACTCGGACGGGCAGGGACTCGGACGGGCAGGGACTCGGACGGGCAGGGACTCGGACGGGCAGGGACTCGGACGGGCAGGGACTCGGACGGGCAGGGACTCGGACGGGCAGGGACTCGGACGGGCAGGGACTCGGACGGGCAGGGACTCGGACGGGCAGGGACTCGGACGGGCAGGGACTCGGACGGGCAGGGACTCGGACGGGCAGGGACTCGGACGGGCAGGGACTCGGACGGGCAGGGACTCGGACGGGCAGGGACTCGGACGGGCAGGGACTCGGACGGGCAGGGACTCGGACGGGCAGGGACTCGGACGGGCAGGGACTCGGACGGGCAGGGACTCGGACGGGCAGGGACTCGGACGGGCAGGGACTCGGACGGGCAGGGACTCGGACGGGCAGGGACTCGGACGGGCAGGGACTCGGACGGGCAGGGACTCGGACGGGCAGGGACTCGGACGGGCAGGGACTCGGACGGGCAGGGACTCGGACGGGCAGGGACTCGGACGGGCAGGGACTCGGACGGGCAGGGACTCGGACGGGCAGGGACTCGGACGGGCAGGGACTCGGACGGGCAGGGACTCGGACGGGCAGGGACTCGGACGGGCAGGGACTCGGACGGGCAGGGACTCGGACGGGCAGGGACTCGGACGGGCAGGGACTCGGACGGGCAGGGACTCGGACGGGCAGGGACTCGGACGGGCAGGGACTCGGACGGGCAGGGACTCGGACGGGCAGGGACTCGGACGGGCAGGGACTCGGACGGGCAGGGACTCGGACGGGCAGGGACTCGGACGGGCAGGGACTCGGACGGGCAGGGACTCGGACGGGCAGGGACTCGGACGGGCAGGGACTCGGACGGGCAGGGACTCGGACGGGCAGGGACTCGGACGGGCAGGGACTCGGACGGGCAGGGACTCGGACGGGCAGGGACTCGGACGGGCAGGGACTCGGACGGCGGAGGCATTGACCCCGGATGGGGTGAGGAGGTGGAGGGGGGACAGGATAGGGTCACTGATTATTCGTTATATACCTTGAAGAGAACTACTTACCTGCCAATAGCTAAATTGCAGTTGGATGAGTGGAAGGTAGACCTAGAGACCTTTCACAACTCTCGATGGCAAGTAAGTGGAAAGTGCTGCTCTGAGAAATTTGTAGAGGGTTTGTTTCTGTTTGAAGTTGATGAACAGTACAGTAAACGAGCTTCGTCCATAGAAATCTATCAACTTGTCACCTGTTGATTTCAGTCATCCTGGGTTGAACAGCCGCGATTGTCTCAATACAGTAGCCACCAAGCCAGCAAATGGACAGCAGATCGCAGGTAACTGGACAATTTTCCAAGAACGACCTAATGTGTTCCACTGCCTCTTGTTTAGCAGGTATCGAAATTTAAGTTTACTTACACTTAACGATAATTACGACGCTACGAGTAAGCAAGTTACAATACAACCAACACTATCCCAGACTTTCTCTTATTACAGAACTCGGGGCTTTTAAGTACGACGCATAATATACTCTACCGTTGTGCAGTTAAACATGGCCTAACTGGGCTGGCGACCGCTGAATAATTTGTTAGATTGCTGAATAGGCACTATGTGAAGCCTGCTGTACATGTGAAATCCGTCTGTCACATGTGAATGGTAATCGTGACAGACGACCCAGGTTCAGATCCCAGCACTGCCAGTAACTTTTCCCCTTGGTGGGAGGGCTAGAACGGTGTCCACTCAGCCTCGTGATGCCAGTTGAGGTGCCACTTTCGAAGTAGTGGCGCGAAGCTCTGCAAAGACGGCCACTGCCGAGAGCAGTGTGGTAGCGCCACGCGCCTTTACAATACATTGAAAACGCCACTGGCTAATGCCAGAATTGGCCAGTACGGTCCAGCGTGGCCAAGTTTACCTTAATGTAGGTGTGTCGTATTATCACTTAACTTGAGCGTTCCGTTGAATATTTTCACGATTGATTTAAGTGGATTTGCGTGTGGCACTTCACGAAATTGTGTCGTGTTAATTCGAATTATTTGGGAATGAACAAGGCTAGGGCATTTCACACATTGCCACGTACGTGGGTGTGTACTGCGCACAGTGGACCCCACTCCATTGATGCGTCACGTCATTGCAGGAATTATTGGCTTGAAGTTCAGCCATACTTTGAACTATTGCTGAGGCGACACCTATATTGAGAGCTGTTGCCGGAGATGTATACGTATGTGTGTGTGTGTGTGTGTGTGTGTGTGTGTGTGAGCGCGCGCGCGCATCGAGCGTTGTTAGTAAGATCAAATTTGACTAACGTGTCATACGTTTATGTCTTTCAGTATTTAGGATTCATTTCTGATTTGTATGGTTGTGGAGTGAACTGCGAATTTAAATGCCCTAACTGGATCTTTCAGAGCGAGCGACCGCCTGCCTGCTTGCCTTATCACGTCGGCAGCCAGGACGCCTTGAGATTGGCACCTACGACAAGCTTACGTCGTAATGAAGTAACTGAAGTGAAAATGATATGTCAACCTATAGTAGCAAGGGCGGAGAACCACGGAAATTATTGAACTAGTGATACGTCAATGATTTAAATTTGTCTTATTCCAAGCACGCAGAAAATTTCTTTTACTGAAGCAGCGCCCTCTGGAAAAGAATTGTGAAACAGCCCAGCTGAAGAACGGTATGTACCTGAAACTTAACTGCACGTTAAGAATATTCACTTATGTTATATGAATACGAAAAGGGGGGGTGTTGTGCCCAAGTACTGTGATTTCGAAGGGTCGGGTGAGACTTTTTCCTTGTGCTTATCCTAGCTTTAAGAGCATCTAATCCCACTAGTCAGCAGATACTAGCTTTCGACATGCTGAATTTATTCAACGTGGACAACATTTAAAAATACACTGGAGCATAAAATCTCAGTACATTCTAAATGTTTCACCTTACTAAAATTTTACATCCATTATATGTCCTTGCCATGCCTAGCGAAATAGGCGAGTTCTAGTATGCATTCTCTTAACATCAGGCTTAATTAGGTTTACACACTCGTCCACAAAGTTCAGGCAGAAATTGGACAATGCCATGTTGTCAAGAGCATTACGTTTTTGTTCCGTGCTTATACATTCCGTTCCGCTATCCCTGAGGCCATGCCAGAAGCTTGGCCTGGAGAAGCCCTACTCTCTGATGCATCCACAGGCTCTTCTCGTCTGAAGTATTGGTAGACGATACCCGCAGCAACACCGCCTACGCACGGTCCCACCCAGTACACCTGCAAAAGACGGCCGAACCAATACTAAACAAAGCTTTGTTGACAACTCACTCTCATAATGCATTTCACAATTTTCATTTGATACATACCCAATGGTTTGTCCAAGATTCAGTAACGAAAGCAGGTCCGAAAGAGCGAGCCGGATTCATACCAGCACCAGTGTACTGCATCTGCGAAAAATGAAGGTCATTTAGTCTTGCACGATACCTCAGATATTTCCGCGTTACATTTGAATCCATCTGAATAGTGACCTACGAAGTGAATTTTCTATCGTTGTCAATTTCTGGGTAGCGTTCTACGAAACCGTAAATTCAACTGATACATCGCAAAGTAGTTTTATCTTCCCGAAACCTAAGTTATGAAGGTGCGCACACATCTTAACTACGTGTTATTGCGTTTGGGACAATACCTTCACGTTTAGTTGGGTATATACTTAACGTAAATGATCCACTTTCATTGTAGCAGTGCTTCTGGTGTGTGAAGATCTCTTTACCACTCACTGATGACAGTCACCTTACGTCTGGACAAGGTCGAGCCATAAGCTTTCTATAGGGCGTTAGTCCACATTCCAAATTTAAATCCATTTGCACAGTTTAAATACTTAGGTCACCGATTACTTTTATACGAGGGTAGACCAAGAAGTAGTGCCCTGTATCAAGTTTAGTGATTGAAAGAACAGCGGAATCAGTAGATTACAGCTTTAACTGTCCTCTACACACCTCCCTTTTTGCACTGTCGCCGATGCATTCGTGCCTACCTGCGACATTACTGAGCCAAGCCTTGCTTTTTCTTATGTTTCAGCCGTTACGTTCACGCAAGTCATTTGATCTTTAACAGCGTATGTTGCTTTCTTAAGACCTAACAGATGGGCTGTAGTGTGCAAGATTCACCACTGACCAGTTTCATTTTACGATCGCTTGATGCGAAGAACAACGTTTGGGGGCGTGCGTTATTGGCTCCCTAAGGCTCTTAACTCTGGTTACAGAAGCGTCGCTGTTTATCGTGAACTAAAGCGTATTTCTTGTTTATCATTACCAGTATGTCTTCGATCCCAATCTAATCAATGTCTGCCGGCAGACATGCGGAATTTCCGAAGTTTTTCACCCAACGCCACACATTGTCCATACGCATTACAGCATACCCACACACTAACATCTTTGAATTCCTGTCAGGAAGAAGGACCCCGTGTTATTCCAAGCTTGTTCTGATACCTAGGATTAATTGGACAAAATTTATAGAAATGTATGGTGAGTTTTTAACGGTCGTGTTGGGTGGTGAACAGTTCAGGCTGTGGTATGCATGAACTTCGCTGCTGTATTTTTATTGAAATTTTTTGAACACAGGAGGAGTTATTGTTTGTCCAACACTGAATTCAGATCTGAAGGGCTCCTTCAGCAATATGATGAAATTGTGTTCCCGCGTCGCATTACAGATTTCCAGGTAAGAAACCTGGCTCAGGAAAAACTTGTCGAGGCCAGAGAAAAGAACGGGTTTTGTACACTGGCCAGAAACTGCCGGAAGTCGCTTCGGTCCGCTCCTACTCCTTTGAACGACCCTGATTCTCCACTTAGCTTGCCTTCGCTGTTGGGTAGCTACTATCAGGCTTGGGTATTTACTTCGAAGATCTTTAATGTAGCGTGCAAAGAAGGAAGTGCCGTATATTGATATTTACCGGATGGGAGTATACCGAAATGACCACGTTCTAACCCCACCGTGAGAACTAATCACAGAAGTTCCGTTTACCGTCCGCATACCCAACAGACACTTCACATGCTTAATAACCATACCTACAGCTTTAGTTATGGGCAGTTCTTGCCTAAAACCGAAAGGTAGGTTATTCTGACTTTCTCGAACTAGCTGCGAAGCTGTGTCATTATGCAATTCGAAATTTGAAGGTGGTAACCGAAGATCCAGTTTCAGAACGCTGAAAAAGTAACTACTCATGACGTCATATTAGGACGGATTATTATCGAAGGTGGGGTGTGGGCACTATGGTACTTACTTCACTACATGGCGCTGTAAGACGCAGAATTTGTTAAACAGAAGACACGGGGTACACAGCTGTGAGACGCTCGGTATGACTATCCATGCGGGATGGCGCGCTGGTGGTGGAAGTGTCTTGCAAGATCGGTGACTCAGATCTGCTGAAGTTCCTGACGCTTAAGGATAAGAAAAAAAATTGGGCGCTGGCCCATTGTGAAGGGTCTGGAGGAAGGTATAATTTCGTTAAGACAGGTTTTTTGAAGGAAGAGAGCAATTGGTCCGACTTCAGCACATGTTGCTACAGCATTACAGGAGGGAGTGCCAATATGCAGTGGACGGCGATTTAAGTGAACCTTAGAGTTGTGAGGACTGCAGAAAGTTCTGCGGAAACTTCCAGCATTGCTCTCCAAAATTAATCATGTTCAAGAGTTGCTTCATGTTGACCTTCCAGCAAGGCAAACGTTTCGTCTAGCATTTCTTGGCAGCATCGAACATGCGAAGCATATTTTTCCATCTTCGAAGACACGCCACTACGCAGAATTGCGGAATGTGCCATTCAAACTCTGCACTTACATCAACCGGTGCCGTGGTGGATCGGCCTACCTGACAGTGCCTTAACTATTTAATGCCGAACTCGAGCAATCACATTGCCGTTGGTTTTTTATGAGGGACCGTTAACACTGTTGGCGCTGTTTGTGTCGCTTATGAAACTATCATAATTCTTCCTTAAAACCCAACTGATGCAATACGTTAATTGTTAATTTCCTGAACTAGATGCGTTGGAAAAAACGGGAGTTTTGAATATTTAGGGACGTATCAATGTATTTACCAAGTTGATAATGAAGTTGGTGTGCCGACTTGTACGCTGCCTATTCTGCACCTAGGTCGCTTAAATCAGGCACCTCCACAACCAAGTCTGCGGCTGTATTAGCCTGGGTCTCAACGTCCGCACAGCAGCTACAGCCTTATCAGTCATTGAAATTAAACCTCAGAGCACCCATGATCAGGGACCTTGGGCCCCTGGGAAACATACCGCGAACAAGTGGCAGGCTGTTACAGACATGCCGACAGTGAAGGGTCCTGCTGCCGCCCCTGTGGCAGCGCTGTACACGGCCATCACGAGCATGAATGATATGACCATCTCGACGAAGCAGCCCTGCGTCGGCGTCACGTGCCGATTCAAGGCATTAACGCCTAGTGTTGCGACCGTCTCGTTGGGTGTCAGGGCCTGCAACAACCACAACAAAGCTGCAAAGGTACCTTCCATCTCACTGGTACTACATTTACATTTACATTTAAAAACATTTTGTGGAAAGAGCGAACAAATTTACTACAATTAACACAGCTGGACGAAGTTTACAGTCCCTCTTCACTAATATGGCTGTTTTTCAGTTCTTCGACTACGAAGATTTGAAAGCCTTAGTCGCTGCTCTCTGACAGTTGCTATACAACTCTGCGTTCTGTACTATTTGCTGCTTTAAGGCGTCATTTTTTGGCAATTAGTTGCCATGTACAGTTATTGTCAGATTATAACTCGTCAAAATTCCAGACTTTACTGAACAGTCTACCGCGTAGGTTTGAAACCATGTCCTTTTTACCATTTAACTAACAATTGTTAGAACGAAATAACCACTTCAACAGGCCAGCTACGAGTACCTGGAGCACTAATGAGCCAGCGGTGGCGCCCACGCACTGCGCCGTCACGTACAGCAGAGCCTTCAGCGGGCCCAGGAAGCCGCCCACCACCAGGCCCACAGTCACTGCCGGGTTCACGTGAGCGCCACTTACGTAGCCCAGCGTCTGAAAGCAAACATTTTGGTCAATCACATTCATCTACTTCCACATACAAATATTTCGGTGCAACTACCCCGAGTTCAAGTTGAGTGGAAATGGATACGCTTAAGTTCGTCATATTCTTGCAATGCCTCTTCACTCTCGTTTATTGGATATCCCAGGTGCCAAACCATACAGAATTTTTCGAAAATTGCCTCAGGAAGACTTGCATCGTCTTCGTACCAAGACGTGCTTACCTCTGGTGTTAAGAATTTGAATCGTGTGAAGTCGTTTTCGTTGACTGCTTTTCTACCAGTGAAGAACCTAATCCGTTCTCTACCAGCTTTATCACAAATGAAATCGTGCCTCAGTATTAATGGTACTTCCGACAAAAACTGTTCCGCTGTTTTGCCGCAAATGGATATTGCGACTGCTCATCTGTTAATAACTTTAGTTTGCTAACAACGAATTTCATATAAATTTAAGCAACCGATTGTTGACTGTCGGTTTGAAACCTGTCATCGCGCTATTTGTGCGAATAGCGTTTTAGTAGCCAACTGCCGCGTGCTCTTTAGGAGAACTTGTAGCATTGGCACGTTGAACCTATTTGTTCGAGTGGCACTGACCATTACTTCTACCCTTCACTTTTTTTCAGACACTCAATGGCACCTTTCTAGCCATTCCTGCAGCGGATGTGTGAAATGCTTGCATTACAGCAAGGGGAATGAGTTACAAACCAGCCATTAAGCTATTCTGACATAGAACTGCATTAAGAAAGGTCAATACGAGTGAGCCTGATGAGTTAAGATGCTGACATTTATCTCATCAAATTTTCGTTTCCTAGGGACCGAACAGTTCAATACTGTGCGCAGGCGAGCACCTCTAGTTGCTACCGCCATACACAACCTTCATCACATTTAAGCAATGAGATTCATTAGGGGTTTATTTTCACATTCTAATTGTTAAGTCATTGCGAATCCTATCTTGTCCCGTATCTTATAACCAGTTTAAGACCATTCTCAATGCCGTGAACATCATGCGCATAATACGGATCACAACGTCTCTGCCGCGAACTTAGTAATACTGACAATTATAGTTGAAGTGTCTGGCCTTAACCCTAATATGGAGCGAATGTTCTACTGCCCACAGCCGTTACATGGCCTGCGAGCTTCCACATCTTGTCTGACGTGTTTTCCACGAACGAGACACTAAGAAAGAACAGACAGCCAGCACACACCGTTTTCCAACTGCACTTTGCGCCCCTACTATCTATGTACGCCGCTGAAAGAGCGGCCCCAACACGCCATGACCAGGTACTTTCTAGTCAGTAGCAGTTGAATCTACTGCAATTCCATTTGCGATACGCAGCTCACTACACTTTTACTACACTCCTGGAAATTGAAATAAGAACACCGTGAATTCATTGTCCCAGGAAGGGGAAACTTTATTGACACATTCCTGGGGTCAGATACATCACATGATCACACTGACAGAACCACAGGCACATAGACACAGGCAACAGAGCATGCACAATGTCGGCACTAGTACCGTGTATATCCACCTTTCGCAGCAATGCAGGCTGCTATTCTCCCATGGAGACGATTGTAGAGATGCTGGATGTAGTCCTGTGGAACGGCTTGCCATGCCATTTCCACCTGTCGCCTCAGTTGGACCAGCGTTCGTGCTGGACGTGCAGACCGCGTGAGACGACGCTTCATCCAGTCCCAAACATGCTCAATGGGGGACAGATCCGGAGATCTTGCTGGCCAGGGTAGTTGACTTAAACCTTCTAGAGCACGTTGGGTGGCACGGGATACATGCGGACGTGCATTGTCCTGTTGGAACAGCAAGTTCCCTTGCCGGTCTAGGAATGGTAGAACGATGGGTTCGATGACGGTTTGGATGTACCGTGCACTATTCAGTGTCCCCTCGACGATCACCAGTGGTGTACGGCCAGTGTAGGAGATCGCTCCCCACACCATGATGCCGGGTGTTGGCCCTGTGTGCCTCGGACGTATGCAGTCCTGATTGTGGCGCTCACCTGCACGGCGCCAAACACGCATACGACCATCATTGGCACCAAGGCAGAAGCGACTCTCATCGCTGAAGACGACACGTCTCCATTCGTCCCTCCATTCAAGCCTGTCGCGACACCACTGGAGGCGGGCTGCACGATGTTGGGGCGTGAGCGGAAGACGGCCTAACGGTGTGCGGGACCGTAGCCCAGCTTCATGGAGACGGTTGCGAATGGTCCTCGCCGATACCCCAGGAGCAACAGTGTCCCTCATTTGCTGGGAAGTGGCGGTGCGGTCCCCTACGGCACTGCGTAGGATCCTACGGTCTTGGCGTGCATCCGTGCGTCGCTGCGGTCCGGTCCCAGGTCGACGGGCACGTGCACCTTCCGCCGACCACTGGCGACAACATCGATGTACTGTGGAGACCTCACGCCCCACGTGTTGAGCAATTCGGCGGTACGTCCACCCGGCCTCCCGCATGCCCACTATACGCCCTCGCTCAAAGTCCGTCAACTGCACATACGGTTCACGTCCACGCTGCCGCAGCATGCTACCAGTGTTAAAGACTGCGATGGAGCTCCGTATGCCACGGCAAACTGGCTGACACTGACGGCGGCGGTGCACAAATGCTGCGCAGCTAGCGCCATTCGACGGCCAACACCGCGGTTCCTGATGTGTCCGCTGTGCCGTGCGTGTGATCATTGCTTGTACAGCCCTCTCGCAGTGTCCGGAGCAAGTATGGTGGGTCTGACACACCGGTGTCAATGTGTTCTTCTTTCTATTTCCAGGAGTGTATTATTTCCCCCGTTACTAGCAAGCTTAACGAGTGACCATTTCTTGCTCTCTAGAATGCGACCAATATTGCGATACCTACCTGCACGATGCATGCGACAGTAAGTCCAAATGTCAGGGCCACCTGAACAGTCGTCGGCTGGTAGCCTTCCGACCACGCCGTTGTAGTCGAGCCACACCCGACGACCACCAGCAGGAACGTGCCGAGGAGCTCAGCAGCCAGCTGTACCACCACTGTTTTGCAGGGCTTCATCTCGTCTAACCTTATCAGGTCCAGGACGCCTAGAACATAAGCACAGTGTCACTTCCGAGACATGGCATTGCAAGTTTCAAGAATCGAGGTGAATTTGCAATGGTCTTGTGGGAACACTAGGTAAACCATACTGTCCGCCGCTTCAACGGCTGTCGTGCTGAGGCACCCTCCGTCCTCAACCATGCCGTTTCTTCTAGCTGAACTGCCACCTGTTTTCATACTGCAACTGTCGCAGCACTATACTATGTCTCCTATCTACAAATTAAGACGGCGCCCCTATTCAAACGCAAGGAGTATTTACAGGATTTATCACAGTAATAAATTTTAGTTCCTCTTAGGCTAGAGTTCCTCTATCTACATTATCCTTTCATACACCTTTTACTTGATCTCGTTTCGTATCTTTTCCCCTTGTGTCAAAGAAGCACAGTATGCGCAATCATTTTGTATTTCGTTTCAAAATGTCATTTGTGCCTCGTCCGCGGCATATACATCCTGTTTATGCTTGCCGCTTACCTGAACTAGCGAGTGACTTCGTTTCCTGTGCGGTCAGTAAGCTGTTTACACACACTAACTGCGAGGAACTAGCTTCTCACCCCTCTGAAGAAATGTTAGCTAACATGGGAAAGAAATCTTGAAATTAGGAGAACATATAGTCATTTCAGACGCAGAAAGTCAAGAACTATCCTTTACGCTCTAAGGATAAGGGTCCGAACCCTTTCATAAGGTTTATTAATGCAACCTTGTGCAGGGTGGCGCAGGAGGAATGAATGACATTACGATCATTTGAATCAAAAACCTGGGAAACAAGCTGCATAATTCACACCTTAAGGGCTGTTAATACCTGTTCAGTAGAAGCGATTTGTGCCAGTAGCTATGATCTACTACCTCTGAAGTTTTATTTCAACTGCAATTTCTTCAAATCACGAAGTGATTCGAATATTGACCCTTTCTCCTAGGACACATTGTCTACCAGACCTGTGTGACAGGCTACTGAAGAAAGTGACAGGCTTCTTCAAAGTATCGATTAATGGAAAACCTCAGCTGCGTTTTTACACATCTGTTATGACCAGTTTCGTTTCTTTGATTATCTACAGGTCGCCAAGCTGTGCTGACGTCAGGAACTAGATGGTCTGGTATGTAATGTTGCAGATCCCATCTACGTCACTTCAGCCCAATTTGGCAACCTGGATGTACTCTAAGAAATTAAACTTGTTTTATCGAATGAGGATTAATACAGCCGAGATTGGTTTTAGTCACTAGCAGTGAGCTCAACATGATAAACATTAAGCTCTGCTTTGTTCTCACACTGGGGCTTGTTTCTCATGACGTACGAAGCTGTACAATGAAGATTTATGCCGCGAAGCCTCGTTAATTCCACCTAAATTTGAAGACGGCTGGAATGTTTTACCAATATGTGGCGTGACGGAATCGCTCATTCCAACAATAGTGGATATGTAGAAAATAATAAAAAGCGGAGGGTTGGTGGCGACGATCATGTCTCATCGTGTTTCCTATAATAACGAGAAAATTTAACTCCCAATCTTTCAGAGACTGCTTGGAGGTATTCTTAAATTGGGATGTTATTGCGCATTTTAGCAGAGATGGGACGGCGGTCAGCAGCTTTTTCCATGGGGTTTTACGGGTTACTTGTGGCCGCAAAAGCGAGAAGTTGTACATGTGACAGACGGACGCACCCTTACATTGCCAAACTGACCTGGCATATTTTGATAAACTTAAGCCCTGATACTGCACTCTAGCGTTCATTTCTTTGCCCTAGCCTTTATTTCAAAGTACAGGATTTCTGAGGACAATCTGAATTTCCCTCAAAGCAGACGATCAAGTATTTTCAATTTTTAACTATTCGTAAAGGAAAAACTTCCATCACAACTTGATATTTGCTCTTCGAAGACAGGCACGTTTTGATTTTCTATTTCAGATAATTTTCGTCGTTAAATTTCTGAAAGGAAAACATGATAACTGCCGATTACGTATCAAAATTAAATAACGAGGTAACCTGTCGTTATAAATTTATAGAAACGTACGCGGTGAAGACACGTAATTAACTGTGGGGCTATACGTTTATGAAGTTTCGTATGAAGGATCTTTTAGTGCAGGCAGATAAAGGTAACAGCCTTCTGAGACGCTGAATCCGAAGACGAAGTTCAGAAATCACATGCGGAAACACCTCTAGTACATGTTTTAAACTGTTCCCTCTGACAACGCGCTTATCTATTTTAATTTATTCCCCATGTTTCCTAGAGTACAGCGCGTGGAAATTAACGATTAGTGTTATGACCGAAACGACGGTCACGTTGACTTACTTGGTCGGAACCCACGGAAGTTTCCGCTGTGGGAGTTAACGAGTGAAGTAGGAAGAGGTTGATTCCCACTATTTTGAAACAGTGATAGCGTAATGTCTTCGTTGCGTTCCCGAAATAGCCACCTTTAGTGGCTATTTCCCACCCTCATCACAGTTCTGACAAAGCCGCTATCTGGTCAACCGCTTACAGAACAGAGTAAATATGAAGCCAGCAACATGGAGCTTTTTTTATCGAAGCAGCTGCCGCACGATGTCGCTTGATTTGGCATGCAACGTATCTACGCTATACGCTCTCCGTAATCCCATGTAGATTTACCATTCCTAGCTGATTGTGGCACCCGCCGCACAGTTTTAAGCTGTGAAGAAACTTCACTGTCAAAAATGCTCATCACGGACCTGCAGGACGGGAAGGTAATCGATTAATGAGCAACAGCCGTCTGAGACATTACGAAGCACTGAGGTGGCAGTCTGGACTCGTTTGTACCATTCGCGAACAGCCATTCGTTTCTAGCGTTTAGCCTGACGGCCACTTACTGTCTCGGGTGCAGCACCAAGGAATACATTTATGGAAAGAGCTCGCCCTTTCCAAACTGCCGTAATACATGCTACAGTTAACATGCTGATTTTCTGCTGCTTACCCCTTGCAAGACAAATAGGTGAATAAGCTCAAGCAACATTAGTACGTGTACGGCAGCAATGACATCGACAGTTTACGAACCAAGTAATTCGGAACTTATTAGAACGTAACATTCCCACCCACACCGCTAGTACTGGGAAATTGTGACAAATTTTTTATAGCTATGCTAATAGCTAAGCCGGAAGACAGAATACGTGGTTCGCGTGCAATATGTAACAGAACGAGCGGAAAGGGGTGGTGGGCATTCTTAAGTAAATTACGTGTTTCATACGCCCACCTTACTTCATTTTTAATGTTTAAGGTGTTGACTTAGCTACAAATGTTTGTCACAAAATTTTGTTGGTTTGGGAGGATGGAAATGCTATTGAAAGTTTTCTGCATTTTTTTTACTCTCGCGTGGGAAATTTTTCAGCCAGTTTGGATCAGAAGCCTACAGCGGCCATGGAAAATTTCAGTTCCTCCACACGTTAGTTAATACATTGGTTCCCAAAGTATTTCCCGAAAATACTGCGAAGTTCAAAATTAGATTAGAGCTTACATGGAGGCTTACTAGAAATTGTTCTCCCGTGAACCAATTTGTCCCTAACAAGGGAAGAGACAAACGGCAGTGATACACAAGGTGGCCACCACCTAACTGACGAAGCGTGTTATATTGAATGGTCACCCATCTCTGAACTACGCTGGGAGGTTCTAGCACCCAACTCTCACCGAAGTTTAAAATAGATTACCAAATTTGTACCGAACAGATAAAGCGACCCAATAAGCGTCCACTCTTATAGTATGGAATTATTTACGCAAATGAAGAACTCATAAACCGACGTAGCCATTATGTTAAAAATGGTATGAGACTTTATTTAGAAAGTTCTAGCTTCAGTTGATGAAGTTTCTGAAGTAACTCTATTGGACAGCTACAGAATAGTGCACTACAGTCTGCAACATGGCGAGTGCGTTCAGTTACTACTTACGTAGCCTTAGCTCCCTGCTTCCCTATACAGCATTGACCGGACACCTCAATCCGTTGCAACGAAAGTTCGCGAACAGTGATGACAAAATCGTCATGGATAAAGCAGAATGACGTAATTAAGACATAAAAATTTGATCGGTATGCGTTCCTCTATCTACCACGAAATCTTACCTTTTATAAGGCAACTAGTTTAATTACTACTGGATCTTGAAGCATCAAGCATCAAGAACTAGAAATTACGTGGAAGATACACAAACACATCGACGTTCACAAATTCAGACAATTAAAAACAAGCCTAAACTGTATTAGACTTTAAAGCTATCGGTATTATACTCATGCAATAGCTCTTCCAACCTACATTGCGGAGTAAATGGATGCTTCAGTGCAGACAGACACATGGCTGTGACGCTCCACAATATCAACAAGACCGGCGCTGTTGGCAGACTCGCACTACAAATGGGCAGGGTGGCTAGTCTCACATAAACCTCTAGTAGACCAAACACTGTCGCAGCAAAGACGGCACACTTCAAGACAGCAGTCACCGAAGAACACGCTACACTACAGTCTCTGTCCAATCTATGTATTACAATTTCTTTATTTTTTGACATAACGTCAAGTCTACAGTACTTAAGACATTACGATAATCTTACAGAGATCCTGTAACACTTCATGGAATTTAGTTTTAAAGTCATGCTTTACTAGTTTACTTTTCCGTGTACCAATGAGATGTGTAGCCTTCGAATTTCAACATTTCAATTAACAGTAGAATCTGCGAGCAACTCCTCGTCCAGCGATAGCGTACAAAATTCTAGAAAAATAACATCATATGATTTAACAAACTTGCACTGAATGGTCGAACTGAATTTAACGTTGATGGCATCTAGGCAGTAACATCAAAACACAACGTGTTAACTGTTCTTTCGCCACTGCTTGTGGTTCTGTGTGTAACATCTGATAGAGGAGAAAGAGTGGACGGCAATTTTTTGGAATTATATGGTAACGTCGGACACCGTACTGACTACATTTGTCTGTAGTCAGTTTGCTTTTGCAAAGCGTGGAAAATTTTAGCAACTACCACGAACGTTGCATAGTTCTCTACACCCTCGTCTTTACAGCTTCTTCCTTAACTGTGAATCAAGAAATTTAATCCAAAGTGTCCTTAGCTGATGCCAATGAAACTGTTTGTTCTGCAGATGTTACTGACAGCAGAAATGATTTATATTCCTGGCAGGAGTCTAACGCCTAGGATTGTTTTACTCTATACCTCAGCACGTACACCCAAAGTAACATTGATATGTAACACAGATATGTCACTTCACTTCTTATCAGTAGTCCATCCGCACATTTCGTTCCATTACAACTCTATTACTCATATCTTCACTTGGCCACTCAGCCATGGGAAAAGCAGATAAATCGCACGGGAAAATTAAAATCGTTTCTGGAGAAAAGGAAAGAAGCTACACGAATATCAAGGGCGCAGATGGGAAACCAGTAGTAAGCAAAGAAGGGAAAGCTGAGAAGCGGAACGAGTATATAGAAGGACAGTGCAAGGAAAAATTACTTGAAGGCAATATAAAAAGAAAAGATAACCTAGGTGAAGATGAGAAGGGATGTAAGATACTGCGAGAAGAATATGGCAGGCCACTGAAAGACGCAAGTTGAAACAAGGCCCTGGGGTAGACGACATTCACTCAGAAATACATATATTCTTGGTTGAGCCAGCCATAACAGAACTAATCCACCTCGTGTACAAGGTGTAGGAGACAAGCGAAATATCCTTAGGCTTTAAGAAGAATGTAATAATTCCATTTCCAAAGAAAGCAGCTGTAGATAGATGTGAATATTACGGCACTACCAGTTCAATACGTCATGGTTGCAAAATATTGACACAAATTGTTTACAGAAGAATGGAAAAACTGGTAGAAGCATACATCAGGAAGATCAGTTTGGATTCCAGAGAAATGTAGTTACACGCGAGGTTATACTGACCCTACGACGTCGGTTAGAAGATAGATTAAGGAAAGGCAAACGTAATTTATAGCTTTTGTAGATTTGGATAAATGTTTCCACAATGTCGACTGCAATACGCTCTCCTAAATTATGAGGGTAGCAAGCGTAAAATACAGGGAGCGAAAGAATATATACGAGTTGTACAGAAACCAGAACGCAGTTATGTGTCGAGGTGCAAGAAAGAAAGCAGTGGCTGGGAATGGAGTGACACAAGGTTGTAGCCTGGGTGATTCAATCTGTACACTGAGCAAGCAGCAAATGAAACAAAAGAAAAATTTGGAGAAGGATCTAAGGTTCATGGAGCAAAAATAAAAAATGTGGACTATCATTGGCAAGAAAAGCGTTTCTGAACAGGAGGAAGTTGTTAACATAGGCTATAGATTAAGTGTTAGGAATCCCTTTGTGAAGGTATTTGTATGGAGTGCAGCCTTGTACGGAAGTGAAACGTGGACGATAAACATTTCAGTCAAGAATAAAACAGAAGCTTTTGGAAGGTGGTGCTACAGAAGAACCCTGACGATTAGACTGGTGTATTATGTAACCAATGTTGCAGTGCTAAATAGAACTGGGCAGAAGAGTAATTACTGACGTCGCTTGAGCAAAGGTAGGGATCGGTTGTAGGATTCTGAAACATAAAACATACTGTGATCACCAATTTAGTGTTGGAGTAAGGCGTGGAGGGTGAAAATCGTAGAGGGAGACCAATAGATGAATAAAGCAAGCGAGTTGAAAAGGATGTTGGCTGTAGGCTTGAACAGGATCGAGTAGCGTGGAAAGATGCATAAAACGAGTCTTCGGACTGAAGACCACAATAACAAACAACCTTTATAATCCCAATCTATCCTTTGCGCCTGCGATTCCTTCATGTTAGTGCTGTGAAGTGAAATCATTCTTTCTTATTTTAATGACTACCAACAATATTTGTGTTTGAAATTACACCTAATGGTTTTTAGCACCTTAAATGTACAAATGTACATTTTAACTGGTAAAGAAGAAGCATAGATATTCTAAAATTGTTTTCGTAAATGCTCTCTGCTGATAAACCGCAATTGTATCGCTGCCGTTCCACTCCCGTTCTTACGGGTATGGGAATTAAATTACAGTCAAGAAAAAAAAATCTGTAGTCAGTGTACTAATTACGGGAAATAAGAAGAATGCATGCTTTCTGGGCTATAGGTGATGGTACTCTGAGGAATGACACAGATTCAGATACGTTCCTCATTGCCTGTCCCAACACACAATAGCTCCCTCAATATGGTCGATAATCGGAAGAAATGTTTTCATATTACTTTCGAAAATGGAAATTCAGCGTAAACGTTTCCCTTTTTTATGCCAAACTGAAGATTAATTTTTAACCCCATAATACCGAATGTGGCGAATTTCCATCATACCAATGCTGTGCTAATAATTGGAAGGGTAACTGTTTTAGAGTGCCATTGCCTGTAGGTGTTGATTCAGCATGAAGCTACCAACGCATGTGACAAGTGCGACATTCTTCTAAGCGATTCGGGACCTCTAAAGCACCACGATTTTTGTATTTCGTCTAGAAATTTATTCCATTTTTAAGTGATTAATTTTCCTTTTGATAACGAGGTCATTAGGACGAAGCACACACCTGGAATTGGAAGGGATCTGACTATGTCTTTTCCAAATGAACCGTTCTCACATTTGCCTCGAGTGATTCGAGCTAGCTGCTGGCCGGATGGGGATCTGAACAGCCACCCTTTCGAATTCGTGTCTAGTGTCTTACCTCTTATGCGTCCTCGCTTGGTCCAAACTAAAGACAAATAAAAATGTTCGATAACTTATAAAACCTAACATTTGCTTTATAGAATACCGTTTCCAAAACGGGGTCGTATAGGTTATCGAGTTTTGCAACGAATTTTACATTCTAGTGTAATCAGAATTGAAATATTTATTGCTTAAAGATTAAAATAGTGGGCTTTACCAACTCAGTTAATCGACTTCGTCCACAAAAGGCGACGATCTTCGTTAGCACATAACTTTAATTCGACAGTTATATTGACTATCTGAAATCGTCATCATCATCATCATCATCATCATCATTATTATTATCATCTACATCATATTTTAGGTCCTTGGACCAGTTACAGTGATACAGCTCATTACCCAGAATTTACACAGATCAGAAGTCACAAAAATGTTTTGAATAGTTTCCTGAGAAATGATCTGATTCGTTCATAACTTCTGGGTAGTGTGACGTTACCCACCCTCCATAATTTGTAAGTATGGAACTAACGCTTTTATCTTCTACTCAACGAATGAATGAGCCATTATTTTTTCTCAACTATTCTCCCTATAAATAAGCAGTACTTTTTCCTTATCCTCGCATTTGGTATAATCGAATCGTCACTTAAAAGGGAAAATGCAGAAAATATTAAGGATTTCAAACTTTTTGTCAGATACTTGCGAGATGACGAAGAGATATTATGAACTGCCTTGAAGCTTGCAACATTTTCTTTCATAGGGAATAGTTTGACACAATATTTATGGCATTACACACATTCTTTCAACATATTGCACATTTTCCGTGTTTGTTCTAAAAACCACTTCCATGAATGGTCGATTCCATTCTGCTTCATTTATCAGTTTGCTTTATAGCCAATTTATTATCTCTCCGCTGTTCAGGGAACGCTAATACCCACTAGAAAAACGATACGTTAATCCTACTTCGTTTGTGAGGTCTCAGGCTGAACTTCATATCTCCGTATTTATTATAAATATTTCTACGTTAAATGTCTAAAAGCAGCAGCGGGGCACCGTGATTATATTTTTGAATACGTTATTGAAATGTTTTACTACATGATATCAAATGTCTATGAAATTTGTGACCCGACGCTCTCTTGTACTCTACCGTTAGTAGTGTTTCTCCCATTTCTTGCTTTATTCATCATTGTTCTCAAAATTATATCACTATTATGTAATTGCCGCTGTCAGGAAATAGGAAAGTCAGGATTTTATGTCCTGTCGATGAGGATGAAGAAGCAAACCGATCGCGTCCCTTTCGAAGGAGGTATCCGAGCCTTAGATGTAAGTGATGTTGGGTAAACTATACAAAAGTTAATTTTGTATTTCTTATTGACATTTTAACCCTATTCTTTACGAATATGAGCCATTTTCTGTCAAGAAGTGATACATGAACGTAAATTGTGAGCTATTTCACACTGATGATCTCGACAATGGTCCACCACTCCGTTCTTCAATTGCCCAAAAGTTACATACGGTTGAAGGAAACCATTCTGGGAAAGCACAGCCACAAGTACGAGGCCTAAACGTGTAGACTCACTGTGTTGTTTCGGGATCGTTAAAAAAGCTAGTTTAACCCATAATTAAAAGCTGTGTCGAAAATATATATTTTCATTTGATAAAGCAATTCTCCAGATGATTAGTACGATTTCTCGTGTAAGATACGTGATCTATTGATTATTAGCATGTACTGCTGGCAGAATCATTAGGAAGAATAGGGTAAATGTATCGAACAGTGTGCAGTCCCAAAGAGAGCGCAGCTCCTGACAGTTGACTAAAGCGATCAGCTCGCAACTGACGTAGCTGTGTTCAGAGTGGCATCAGAAAAGCCTCGCAGAAGCTGTGTGAAGAAATCCTATCCTTCCGAGGTAAAACAGGTAAGAATCACTCTTGAGCATTCTTGATGTAATTCTGGTACTCTATTGCATAATTATACACAGAATACACGAACAATAGCCTTTAATTCCTAATTATATTTTGAAACTCTTGCTTTATATCTACCATACTGTGTCCAGATGTCTTGTAAATGTGACGTGTGCTGTCATCTGTTGACTTCCCTTGGAATCATTGTTTCAGTACGAAAGAGCGCGCATATAACGCCCCCAAAGAGTGCGTGCGTTCTCTTTAGGGTTGGTTGGTTGGTTGGTTGATTTTGGGATAGGTGACCAAACAGCAAGGTCATCGGTCCGATCGGATTAGGGAAGAATGGAGAAGGAAGTTGGCCATGCCCTTTCAAACGAACCATCTCGGCATTTGCCTGAAGCGATTTAGGGAAATCATGGGAAACCTAAATCAGGATGGCCGACACGGGTTTGAATCTTCGTCTTCTAGAATGAGAGTCCAGTGTCCAAACCACTGCACCGCCTCGCTCGGTCTCTGTTTAGGGCACAACTGCAAATTTGTACCTCTTGAGTGCGTTGTGGAGTCCAAAGGATAGGTTTGGTTTCTGAATGACTTCGAATTAAGTGCGAAAATCGGACATGAAGCTCATCTAAACTGAAGAGCTGTTCCATGAAGCCAAACAACGAATTGAAAATGGAGACAGTAAACAAAGGTTGCCGCTGCTCTTGGTATGAAGGAGTCTGCTTTAAGGAAAAGACTGAAAGCAGCTACTAGGGAACATAGATTCTGGCGTTTCCAGAAGACTGTATCCAGTGGATTAAGTGAAGGAAATGGTGCCACGAGCAATGCTCTTCATTTGAGGGTGATAATGCGTTCATTCGTGACATTTGCTAAATACGCACTCTTTGGGGCATGTTTTGCTTACTCTTAAGCGTAGGTGGACGAAAGAGTGCGCATTCCCTTTTTTTGTATTTTTGAAAAGTTCGATAAAGGTATTACCTCTCTGCTGTTGTAGTTTTCTGAACATGTAGATTTTTTATTCATTAATATAAACCTAAAATATTTTGTTTTCCTATTGATAATAACCCAGATATTTAAGGTTATACCTCAACTGCGCACTCTGAAGTATGGTTCCCCTATGTTTGAGTCAATATTATTCACAGTCTGTAGTTTATTTATTGTGTGCTACTCACTAAAGCTTACAACCGCTGCAGCCAAAAACTTACTTACTTGTAAATGTATTGGGTGAGATATATAAATTATTGTGTAAAAGACTTCAAGATCTTTGTAAGCTGAAAAACACGAGTCCCTGTCAATTCTGATTTATTAAAGAGCTATCATAGATGAAGGTATCTCTGTAATCCGCATGTAATGATAGTTATTGCTGTCGCATACGGTAACAGATGGTGACTAGATGTGCTCCTTAATATTTTAACTATTCTGGGTAGGCGTGTATGACCCTAGTTGTTTTTGCACTCTAAAACAAAAAAAAAAAAAAAAAAAAAAACAACTATACTGGTCACAGTTTGTAGAAATTTCGTGACTACCTTTCCATTACACTTTGTGTTTCTTATAGTCTTCGTAGAGTTCTTTCCAATAAACCAGAATAGACAGGGACTCATGCCTTTCAGCTTGCAATGATCATTAAATATACACTGAAGGCCCAAGAAACTGCCTAATATCGTGTAGGGCCCCCGCGAGCAAGCATAAGTGCCGCAACACAACGTGGCATAGACTCGACTAATGTCTGAAGTAGTGCTGGAGGAAACTGACACCATGAATCCTACGGGGATGGAGATCTCTTCTGAACAGAACGTTGCAAGGCATACCAGATATGTTCAATGATGTTCATGTCTGGGGAGTTTGGTGGCCAGCGGAAATGTTTAAACTCAGAAGAGTGTTCCTGAAGCCACTCTGTAGCCATTCTGGACGTGTGAGGTGTCGCATTGTCCTGCTCGAATTACCGAAGTCCGCAGAATGCACAATGGTCATGAATGGACTCAGGTGATCAGACATGATGCTTACATACGTGTCATCTGTCAGAGTCGTATCTAGACGTCTCAGGGGTCCGATACCACTCCAACTGCACACGCCCCACAGCATTACAGAACCTCCACCAACTTGAACAGTCCCCTGTTGACATGCAGGATCCATGGAATCATGAGGTTTTCTACATACCCGTACACGTCCATCTGCTCCATACAATTTGAAACAAGACTCGTCCGACTAGGCAACATGTTTCCAGTCATCAACAGTCCAATGTCGTTGTTGGCGGGCCCAGGTGAGGCGTAAAGCTTTGTGTCGTGCAGTCATCATGGGTACACGAGTGGGCCTTTGGCTCCAAAAGCCCATATTGATTATGTTTTGTTGAATGGTTCACACGCTGACTCTTCACTGAAATATGCAGCAATTTGCGGAAGGGCTGCACTTCTGTCACGTTGAAAGATTCTCTACAGTCACCGTTGGTCCCGTTCTTGCAGGATCATTTTCCGGCCGCAGCGATGACTGGGATTTGATGTTTTACCGAATTCCTGATATTTACGGTACACTCGTGAAATGGTCGTACGGGAAAATCTCCACTTCATCGCTACCTGGAAGGTGCTGTCTCCCATAGCTCGTGCGCCGACTATAACACGTTCAAACTCACTCAAATCTTGTTAACCTGCCATTGTAGCAGCAGTAACCGATCTAACAGTTGCGCCAGACACATGTCTGGACCGTTGCGGACCGTAGCGCCGCATTTTGCCTGTTTACCTATCTCCGCATTTGAATACGTATACTTATACCAGTTTCTTTGGCTCTTCAGTGTATTGCACACTAATTTCTGGAAGACCTTACACAGTGCATGCATACACTTACTGGTCTTTACGTTTTGATTACAGTGGATAGTCAGTTTTGGAGAGTGGAACACAATAAATGATCTGTATACAGTGTAGCATCTTCTGAATCAGTCATATTCTTCCTGGCGATACTACCAAAAGCGCATGCTAATAGTATATTGATCACGCATCTCACCTGAGAAATTGTACTAATCATTTGGAGACATTCATATATCAGATATCGAAAGAAATTGAATCGCAATCGTGAGAAATAGAGTTAAAATCTCCACTCGGCAATCCTAATTTAGATTTTATGTGGCTTCCTACTAATTGTACTAATCATTTGGAGAACTGCTTTATAAAATGAAAATATAAATTTTGCACACAGCTTTAGATTATGGGTTAAACTAGCACTTTTTACGATCCTACGAACAATATAGCGAGTATAGGCCAGGTTCATCTGGATGGACGTTCCCAGAATGAACTCTTTGCACGGTATGTAACTTCTGCATAGTCGAAGGCTGGACAGGTGGACCATCGTTGAGGGCATCAGTATTCCACAGCTAAGAATTTACATTCATATATCAGATATCGACAGAAATTGAATCGTAATCGTGAGAAATAGTGTTAAAGTCTCCACTCGGCATCCTAATTTAGATTTAATGTGGTTTCCTCAAATCTAAGTCTGAAGTGGCAAGATTTACTTTGAAAATGACACGGTCACTTTCCTTCCTCATACTTGTCAGATTCATGACTTCCTCCTCGATTGGAAGTTAAATCCTGATCTCCCTCCTTTGACAACAAGAAGCTTAAAACCGGTGGAAAGGCCTATACCTTTTCCGTAGCACAAAAAAGCGCTTTATAAATACATTTATAAGCTTTATCCAATATCTAATGCGACATATAACCATTCACATAGAAAACTGACCAGGTTGATGGTAAATATCCTTGTGGCAATACAAGTACTCAAGCTCATAGAATTTACATCTGCTCCTTAACGTCAAGAAAGGCCACGTCCGGAAATGGTGTCAAAAGTCTTGAGCTAGAGAGTGTATTTACAAACGATGGTACGTTTGATATCCTGCAAAACATCTCCAGGACGATTGTTTTTTCCGTCAGGAACTTCACTCCAAGACCATGTATGTGGCGGCTGTCAGTTGGTGATTGAGTACTAATAGTGTCACTCTGAGTTATTGTTGCACTGGTTCTTTCTTTTGTACTATATGAAATGAACATATATATCCGTATCTAAACAGGTGAATCGTCAGTAGCAGTAAGTTATAACTGACCCTAACAGAAACAGTATCAACAGTACTGCATATCCAGTTTAGTTTCCATCATAATATTTTAAAAACAGTTCTTAAATATAGTTAAGTGACGCATATGTGCATTGCTTGATAACTACGTACTACATACCAGGAAGCCCTTGGATCATACACCTAGCAAACGTCTGTAAACTGTTCTGAAAGAATCGTTGACGGAGGTCATACTCACTAAGAATATAAGTTACGCAAAAATTAAGAAAATATATACCGAGATAGGGTAGCTAGTGATAAAATAATTAGCTCGTATTCAGGGAAGGCTGGATCCAAGTATCTGCGCTCCCATTATGATTTAGGGTTTAGTGGTTCTCTAAAAGCATTTCTGGCGGAAGTTCAGATATTTACTGTAACAAAGCCACAGCCGATCTCGATGTTTGTATAATATGAGCTTGCGTAGGATACCTCTGCCCGCCAGGTTGGCCGTCCGGTCTAACGCCGGGCCGATTTGTGTCGAGGTCCGTCACCGGCCAGTGTGTGGATGGTTTTTAGGCGGTTTTCCATCTGCCTCGGCGAATGCGGGCTGGTTCCCCTTATTCCGCCTCAGTTACACTATGTCGGCGATTGCTCCACAAACAAGTTCTCCACGTACGCGTACACCACCGTTACTCTACCACGCAAACACTCGTCTGATGTGAGACGTTCCCTGGGGGGTCCACCGGGGGCCGAAGCCCACAGTAACCCTGGGTTCGGTGTGGGGCGGCGGAGGGGTGAAGTGGACTGCGGTAGTCGTCGTGGGGTTGTGGACCACTGCGGCTGCGGCGGGGACGGAGTCTCTCCGTCGTTTCTAGGTCCCCGGTTAACATACAATACAGTATATCTCTAATGACTTCGTCTTAACGAGGTGTGAGAGTAGAACCTTCCTTAATTTAGAGTGTTAAAGGGCAAAGAATTTTGGGCTTTGAAGCCGATCAACACTGTTTATGGTTAGAACCATTTGACTGTTGTACACCTGTCTAAGAGTTTCAAAAGAATACAGGTTAATTGAAAATACAATCTGCACCCAAGGCGGAGTTGAGATGCATCCAGAATGCAACTGTGGAATACTAATTTAAGCACACCAGAGAGGAATGTGACCTACAGTCCAATCATCCCAGGTGAGTGAACTTCATAAAAGCAGAACTAGCGCGCTGAAATAGACACAGAGTCCGAATACTATTGTTTAACTTTTCCTTTGCTCTTAATTGCGCTGGCCTTGTGAGTGATGTGCTTTAACTTAATAACGTAACGCCATTCTTGTTTTGCGATGGTATAAACATTTGACTCTTAGCATACAAGGAAAATTGGAATTAAAGAAAGGAGAGGATAAAATAATCCTATGCTAGCATTTCGTATACAGGCTTCGAGAGGCTACTAGAAGCCGCCAAGTTTCACCCCATCCACCGGGCGAATTCGACAGTATTTTGCATCCTGTTTCTATATGACTGTGTGCAGATATCTGTAATTTAATCCAGTCAGTGTGTAAACAATCCTAGATGTTCCTATTTCTACGATATCTCATGTTTGCCTGCGAAATGAAGACCATGAACAGTTCCTCTAACCCGATGTAGTACCACAGAGTCAATTAGATGAACCAATGTCCACCACGAAGACAGATTAAAGCACTGTAAAAGACAGTTTACTGCAATTTATTTCTTATGGTTTATCACACTAATAGGTAGGGAGGCAACACGTAAAAAGTATTGGCACCTGCTGCTTATTTATGCAATAAATTCATTCCAATATATTACAGTGTATTCATGCAGTAATGTTCTTAGGTTTGTCGGTATTTAGTTTAGATTCGAAGATTCGGAGTAAGCATTCACAGAGCATATCTGAAAAAAATCACCTGAAGTATACTTGTCACTGTCGCCTTAATGTGAAACACGAAGGATGCCTATCAGGAAACATGCTGAACATTTGTATGTTCATCCAACAATTATTTTTCATTGCTGAGCATAAAATTCAGCATGCAGATTGGCTCTCTATACATTAAAGAAAACTTGAGAGTTTCAAACGTGGACTGATGGTAGAAGTGTATAGTCTTTGCCGTGAAAATGTTTGCGCCAATGCGGTACTAGTTGACTAGTACGGATATGATTTCCCGTTCAGTCGAGCGAGGACATCTTATTGGTCAGTGTGCAGCTGTTTCCAGTCATGCCGTGCTATGCGAATATGAAGGAAGGTCAGTGTTAATGCAAATCAGCTGCGTTAGAATGTGGAGTGTGGAATAGTGTGTAGTAAGGATGATTTGATACGGAGGTTAGAAAAGTGTGCAGTTTTCTTTCGTACAGATTGGATCCCTATCCCTTTAATCAGTATTTTATTTCACTTGTATTGTTATGCATGTGAAAAGCTTGGCATGTTAGCTTTAATTTTTCAAATATATTGAACTTTAAAACAATGAAATTTCCTGCCAAAGGATATCGAAGAGAGTCATTCACGGGCCATGGAATTCTCTAATTTCAGAATTACCGTTTTAACCCATGAAACATCTCAAAATGAAATACTGTCACAGATTCACGTTACCAAAATCCCACATTTGTTCCAGATATCTGCTAGAGATAGCCTGTGGCTGCTATTTGTAAGTAACAGCTTTCGCTGCTTGGTAGCAGTAACCACCTGACGTGAGGCAGCTGGAAGAATGTTACGGTATTTACTTTCTCTGGCAGCACCTAGGAGAGGCTTCTAAACGGATCTGTCACGGAAGTCTCAAGAGTAAAATTAAACTCGAATACGTTTGAGAGAACCGTTAGTAAGTGGGTTAAAGATTTGGCTGCTTCTGCGTCATAAAGTGTAAAACACGTTATAAGAATATAGTCTAGGGCTATTAATTTCTCCATAATGTATCTAGTCTTCTGTAGACAGCTGTAGTTAAGTGAAATTGATAACTTTGGTTCTGAAAAAGTTCTCTTCAAGTAACGCCATTCGACTGAAGTGATACGTACTACGTAGAGTGAAATCTCTAGAACCCACTTCTTTGCAATACAAGGGTGCGGTCGAAACTGCGAAGCTCCACCTAGTCTTTTCTCTTGAAGCAGTCTACCCTACAAAAATAGCAGTTAAAGGAAACTACCCTTAGTTCAGTGTACTGCCTGGCGGTAATCCTAATGTTGCTGAAATAGTTCACAAAGTATTCTAACCAACGGCTGATGGTCTTCTTAGTGATAGGTAAAAACTTATGACTGAACGGCGTACTGTTAATCAGATCTTGGTTGAAAGCAAAATCGTTAAGGGGGAAGAAAGTCAATTGTAGTTGTCGATAGTAGGACCTTAAATTCTCGTCGCTTGTCTGCTGACATTAGCTTTGTGCATATCGTCTGAAACTGAATATTAAAGTTTCCAGCACATGCTAATGATGCTGGAAACGTTGACAGAACCCACAAAACTCTTCTGAAGTTACTGGTATCTTAAGTCGAGGAACTTCTCGGAGTTCCGACTTCTAACGCGGAAAGTAAATGTTACGGTTTTACGAATAACAACCCGTAGCTTTACAAATGTTTCGAAGGAGTTTACTATAATTTCTTATAGCTGCTGAAAGATTCACGGTATCCAAATACCTAAAATAGTTAAGCGGAAAAACAAATTATTTTTCGGCGTTGGTATCACTGGTTGCACATGACGTAAATTTCCTTCTCAATGATTTGAGATTGTGCAAATAAGATGGTTACAGCTTAAGTTCGCAGAAATCATTGACAAGGAAATTGGCGACGTGCAGGCATACGGTAGGAACTGTGGTGCATCATTATTAATCACTGCAGGCTCTTCAGACGCCTCCAGTGCGATTGCTTGGAACCTAAGCAGGCTAATAGGTTCGAACGCTCCACTGATACAAACGCTGGAAAATTAGTTTTCCCGCTTAACTATTTCCAAGTTTTGGATACCGTCAGTGTTTCAGCAGCTTTAAGAAATTATAGTAAAATACGTTGAAATATTCATAAAGCTACGGTTTGTTATTCGTAAAACGTTAGCGTTACTTTTGCAACAAGTGGTTCAGAGACTAGGCAAACTTAAATCTGCCGTTATGGCATAGTGATACTGTGAGATTTATGAGCATTTCATTAACAATATCCAAAGAAGCAACTTCGTAAAATAGCTCTGGTGTATTTCATACAATACAGTTAATCTTTTGTATCTGTATAACAGTAACTGTAAAACATCGTTAGTAGCTTTGATATGAAAGTCACATGTAAGACACATGCTCTGGGATTCTGTGGAACTACTGCAAAATACTTCCTCCATAGGCGCTTGGGCTGCAGCAGGTTTGCACGAGGTCGAAGTGTACAGCACTACTTGGCGAAAGTTTGCAGCGGAGTTCATAGGAACATTCCTGTTGGTCCTCGTAGGATGTGGCTCTACCACTGTAGCTTGGTCTGAAGGATACAAGCCAACGACTGTTCAAATTTCACTGGCCTTCGGGCTGATTGTTGCATGTGTTGTTCAGGTGAGTAACAGGTTTTTATTAATATATTTAAATCCAGTTGCTATATCCAGTGCAGTGAATGTACTGTTCAGAGATTTGTAATGGCAATGTCACTGGAAAAGTGTGCATTCTTGAGCTTAGCTATCATTTGATGCTATTATGCAAGAATATAGACGTAATGGGTATATTGCGAAGCTTTAGTTCAAAAATTACATTTATCCTCACTGAAACTAGCGGAAAAATTAGCTTGTCGGAAAATTTGCCGTAACTGCTTGCTTTTGGGACAGCTACGTTCTTTTCATGCTAATTCTGAAGTCTTCGGCAGTTACCTTAGCCATTTTATTTACCAGCTCCCGATTTGGCAGTTATTTTGCCTTTCGGAATAAATGTTATTGGTGGTAAGACCTTAGGGGACCAAACTGCTTAGGTCATCGGTCCTACTTAATCCAACTTACTCTAACTTACTCTATGCACAACATGCACACGCGTGTGCGCAAGGGAGGACTCGAACCTCCGACGGGGAGATAAGAAGCCCTACACCGCGCGGCTACCCCGCGTGGCTATTATCAGTTAAGATCGTCAAAATAGGTGAATGCATAACAGTAAACTGAACTAACATTTACAGAATTGTCAGAATGAAAGTTATGCACTTGTAATATTTCATACACAAAATACCTAATCTTGGTTTGGGACAGTGCTGTCAACTGAAATAAAACGTTTTGACTTAGAGTGGTCTAACAGCCCCTATTAAGGTATTTATCTATAGTGGGAGGAATTGCCCATCAGTCTTTCAGTTTTAAAGTGTGGTTTTTCTGAAACAGTTACATCGCCAATTTGTCTAAGTGAATGCCCTAAACAATCAAATGTTTGCCAGAAGGTTTTACGTAAGCTGAAATACGTAAGCAAAATAACTGAAAGTCTCTTCCTGAATTTAGTCTTATTACTTTCGGATTTTACTTCAATGAATGTATACCAGGCAAAACTATTTAAAGTGTAAACTGATCCGTTAATGTGGTCAGTACTTCCGCTTGGATTCTTTCTTCTCTAACGTGAAGACGTCACTATTAAAGTATGAGCTATTTTCTCAAAGTATTTGAAATACCAGAGGTATTAAGAGCTATGGTGACAATATTACGTAATTGACCTCTAACTTTAGGCCTTAAATACATTACATCAAGGGGACTGACTACTGTTCATTCTGATATACACATTTATACTACTACTGTATAGTTCGTGTAGAGCTGGACGGTGTTTCACCACTCCTTGTAATTATTTCTTGTCTTCCGCGTTAAAATCAGTAACTTTCAAAGTCAATGTAACGTCAGGATATATGCTCCTGTTCCACTTACATAGTATACTCAGCATGCACTTAGACATCAGTGCCCGAAGCTGAAATAGCCTATGTTTTGGAGGAACCTATCATTTGTTATATAGTTCTGATAGTAACACTTGCAATTCAGTGTGAATGATCAGTCACATTCATCGTAATGGTGCACCCTCTAAGAATACAAAACTGCCACGTCAGGGGATTAGACGAATGAATCGCAGTCCTTAGACAACGGGCGAAATAAACGGTTGTGAGCAGGGGCCTACTCGAAACGAGCCGTGTGGTCATAAAATTTAGCCAATAAAAGCTTTTACTGAGTGTTTACTAAATATTTAAATTTTTCCGGAATCATAACTCACTTCTAAGGACCTTCCGTAACATTGCACTAGGTGCAATCCATCTGCATAGACTAGAAATTGAAACACACTATGGTTGTTTCATGCTCAAATCGTAGTCGGGCAAGCTATAGTTCAGTGTACGGAGAGATGATAGTTGCTGCGCAAGAGGTCATACCAGCAAATTGGGTGGTCGAAAAGTTACCAGCGAAAATACCGAAACTTACTGGTATTCTTAGCAGCTGTCCTCACGCTTGCTGTTATGGGCTATCCTGAACAAAAATTTCCCTGGCAGTCAAATTTGGATCAGTTTGTGAGCGTTACACGGTAAAAGTCAGTTGTAAGTGTTGACCCACGTTCATCTTAAGTCAGTGAATCATTGTACAGCACTCGGTGGAGGGTAAATAGAACCAATATGGTGTTACTCCCATACCATTTGTGTACAGAGAAAATTAGCTTAAGACACCGCACATACTTACCTATTTCTCATTATTTTAGTGAAAATTTGTTTTGACCCGGAAAGTTGTGGAAAGGTTTTGATTTCAATTGTTTTCTGGGGTGCTAAACCGGAATGAATTTTGCCTGCAAAATTTCATGACCTTGAAAAAATGCAAAAACATTTTTGGCTGTTTCTTGCTTGTAACTAGTAAGTCATATCTTCGTAAATAACCTCCCTATTCGAAATGAGTGCATAAAATTTCCTAGAAATGCCGCTATTAAGGATTTTTCACCCACGAGCCGTCGTGCCCAAGCGTTAGTTAAAAACAGACGTATTTGTTCTGCCCTCTGAAGAAACTCACTTTTCCGCTCCACAACTCGAATTTATTTTTAAAGGCTGTCAGTGAATTCCTCCAATTGTCTTCATATACCAACATTATATCGCATATGCAAAGGTGTCATTATTTCACAAATTACATAATGTAAAAGTTACACAAATCAGACCCTGTATTAGCTGTGACAAGAAATTTGGAGTTTCAACGAAAAATCGTTGAAAATTATTCATATTAAGTTACATGATTACGTAAAAATAATTTGGGCAGAAATGGACCGTCGTTTAGAGGGTCCTAGCTGAGGTCCTTCGAAGGCAGTGGGTCTTGGTAAATGTTCGGGTTGTTGCATCAGCATCGGGACTTCTTATTCCAGGGAGTAAGAGACAGTAAGAAAAGCTTGATCATCTCAAGGAGGGAGGATTACGAAAAAGATGACGTATCTTCCGCTTCGTGCAAGTGTCTCTACTCACACTTGGCCTCCTTTAGTCACTTAAGCTAGACCAGTGCTGTCTTACTGGGGCTGGACGTTCATTCCGCTCTTCGCACGATGTGAAAATCGGGGAGCAATGTGTTAGCTTTCCTGCCTCCACAAGTGCATTGACAGCCGTCTTTAACAATTACAAGTAATGGCTAGAGTCTAGTCTAGTCCAGTGCAGGGCTCAGTTGCACTGGCAAGAGACCACTACTTGTTTTCCATGCAGCTCGTTTTGTTCAGTGTTGTTCGACCGGATAACAACTGCTCCACGTGAAAGTAAACTGAATGTTGTCATGCAGTAGCTTCGGTCAGAAGTGGTGAGGCAATATTGGTTTCACTTTAGTGCGTTGAAGATACGTATTGCCTGCATTCCAAATGACTCGCTTTAGTCGCATGACCTTTCCCATACAGAGCCATGAGAAACAAATTTCCTCCTCCGGCAATCTCGTTCTGGTATGCCGCTCGGGGCGCCAAAGTGAGAGTGGCGCTAAGTGCTAGACGTGTATCGTACTTTTCAGTTATCAGCGAAAACTGACAGGGGTAAAAGTGTAAGAAAAGTCGTTTGTGTGGAAAAGTTCTCTAACCAGCCATGATGAAGGTATGGAATATAAAATGAAGACGTAGACGGAATCACATTTGCTTAGAATTTAAATACAAAGTGAATTTAGAAACGGTTCTTCTCGTCTTACTGGAGCTTCCATAAAGGATAACACATTCTACATTGTATTCAACGTAAAACTAGGAGGAATTCACAGTTACAGCTGATAATAGATTTGGAATGGAAAGTGTTTTAAGGAGACAGTCGACACACGTCAGTTCTCAATTAGCGCTTGAGCCCTAAGTTTGTCGGAGATATAAAGGTAGTGAAATAGGTAGGAAATTTTGTACACTTCCATTCTGAATAGAAGTTACTTACCAGAAGTTGGTACTTTGAGTTAGATGCAACAAGTGCCCAAAATGGTACTGTAACGTGCGCGTGGGGCACACAATACTCATTAAAGCCTGTACTATGGTAAGTGAGCGGGGTTCACCTTACGAGACAGGATTTTCGTATAGCTATTGACCGCGTGTACCTGAATAGTGGCAAATCAGACTTACACCCACTTTGTAATAACAATGATCCGTCAAGTAAGTTCGAAATGCAATTACACGTCAGGATGGACCAAAAGCAACACTGAAGATGCTACCAATTTAATAATACGGTCGCCAGCCTAATTAGGCATTAACTGAGTTTCTTCCCTGTACAAGTTGATGTATATTCATGCAAAACACGTAGTAACACTGCGCAACATAGTAAAATTTTAGAACCAGAAAATCTATTGAACTGACAGTTTCACGTTCAGTACTGATATGGAAAAACCATGAATACATAACACTACACTATAATGTATACTACAAAGCTTCGTACTGTCTATTGATCTGATTAAAATCGGGCGTAGGTTACCCTAGAAATAGCACTTTTGAGCCACACACAAAATGTCAATTTCGATGAAGATAAAACACTGATAAGTTTTGACTTTAACTTTTGCTGGTCAAACCAATGTGGAACACTTCAGAATTCAAATGAATAAAAGGGGGGGGGGGGGCCTGTAACTGTTATGATCACTATATTTAAAAAATTGATTACTGAAATTATCATGCGTTCAAGATTTCCAGTATGAGTTACTACTCTTTTCATCTTATTTACTTCTCATTTAAATACCTTTATATCTGTCCCGAAATAATTAAACTTCATTACTATATCAATATTAGTTACCTTTCAACTTCATTAGACCTTCGTTATTCATTTACTGGTTCATTAACAAAACAGTTCTTTAAACACCATTCTAACATAACTAGGTCTGCAAGTAATTATTATTAACAAAATTTAATTTTTCATTTCGGGACACTCGGATTGCACAACATTTGGAAAGGACCCTGTCTAGGTTAGCTGTGAGGATAATTAAATGAGGGGAAAGTTCTGGTAAAATTTAGGTTATTATTGAACAGTTCACGCTATGGTCCATACGAATACAGTACTAAAAGTTTCAACCTGCTTTTATCGATGCGGCGGTTGGCGAGCGGGGAGATGGCGAGGCACAGAGCACACGTACAACCACAGGTATGGCTCTTGACGTATCGGCACTTCAATTCTTCTTAACGTCGCAATACTTTTCCATTTAGTGCCTATGGAATTTTGCCATGCTGTGTGGGCGTTGGAACAGCATACCCGAGGCTCAGTGAAACTACGTCTTCCTGGAGAGCCTCCTCGCTCCAGAAGGTGTTGCTCAGACCAATGCCAAACTCCAACTATCACTGCTGAGCCCGTTGTGCCGTGCAGTGCCCGCGTGCATTTTCCCGCGCTCGCCTGCCATCCACCTTTCACCGCTCCCTTACAGACAGCGTATTCACCCGAGGTTTTACATTAAACATATCCTAACACATTGCCTGCGTATGGACCAGACGCACAGTTAAGATTTTAAACATCTTGCAACAGTTTCAACATTTGTTACATTTCAATTCTATTCAAATACTGCTTGACATTTGACATAAACATTAATATTCACATTCAAACTTGTTTACAGTTTTAACACAATGACATGAAACAAAAAGAAATGAAATCAGAACATCAATTACACTAGTTTATCGAAAAATCAGATGGTAAAAAATTTACTTAACTGTACAATAGCACAGCGTCGTTGTTGTTACAGTACCTTTTGCATTTTTCAGTGTTGCATCACGAAATTTTTTGGCAAACATATTCGGATGCAGCGCCTAAAAATAGAAAAAGAAACTTTGCCACTTGGTGCCGTTTTTAACAAAAATTTACTGTTTCCTTGATATGCACGATGGTGACAGCAGTCTTTCGTGAATACAGGTTCTTTGAATTTATCTAAAAAGGTTTAGCATGAGCTATGTGGTTCTAAGGAGTCCAATTTAAATTCGCAAGAAAGTTACTCCCCCTCACATTGTTGTGCCTTTAGACGCTCTTGTGCCCGATTCTGTCTGGGTTGCTTTTACCTTTACCTGTCGGCTTTACTGTCACGACCATTTCTAACTCTGACTTGCCTGTGTAGTTGCTTTCTACCTTTTTGCGTGTCATGAAATGGGCTGACTCAGTAGAAAGTCCCTTTAAACATACAATAACCTTTCCATGGTTTACAAATATCTCCTGTGAAAGTGTGGTGCATTTCTCGTCACACCATAGCCCATGCTGACGCCTGCTTTCTGACTCAGAACAAGGATGTGGTTGCAGTCCTATTCTGGGAAGTGACCACCTTAAAGGTTTACTTTTATGCAACATGTGGCTACTAAAAACTAGCTTCATGCAGAAGCTTGACCCCATTTACTTGTCAACATCTTTAGTTGTAAATCACTCTTCCATACATACAGGGCCATAGTCTTGCTGGATTCTATGGTTGATAATTTATGGCTCGGCTCCACCTTGTTGAGAATTGCTGTACCATTCCTGTAGTATCCCAGCCGAAGTTAGGTTCTTACTTCGTCAGAGGGTACAAAGTATTGATCATGTAAGCGATCATCCATCAGTTTCCTCACACGCCAACTTTTTTTTGTGTAAACGGTGCATCGCCTCGCTGACACCCTCCAGCAGAATCACCAGCTGAAATGCACCTCTAACTTCTGCCAGGAGCTTCACATAACCTGCTGTTCCGCATATCCTGTTCAGTACACTACCCAGATAACGAATTAATCTGGTTCAAGATCATATAGTTACTCCCATGACCATTCAGTGTCCAATTGTTTTGCAAGAGTATCAGGGTGCTACTGCTACTTACACTGATCAGCCAGAACATTGACGATCTACCTAATAGTATGTCCACATTTGGTACAAATAACGGCAGTGCCGCTTCGTGGCATAGCAGTGAGGCCCTAGCAAATCGCTGGAGGAAGTTGGCACCACATCTGTGCACATACCATTCCCGTGAATTATAGGGAAGCGGGGCACATTAAATAACATAATATGGGTTAGTGGGTTCAGATCTGGCGAGCTGGGGAGGGCGTCAGCACATTAGAGCTCACCACTGTTCTGTGAACCACTCAATCACAATCCTGCCTTTGTGATATGGCGCATTATTCCGCTAAAACTGCACTGCCATCGGGAAACATGATCATCATGAACGGATGTACGTGGGCTGCAACCAGTGTACACGGCTGCTCAGCTGTCATGGTGTCTTGCACGAACTCCACTGGACCCATGGATGCCCACGTGAATGTTCCCCAGAGCATAATAGAGCTGCTGCCAGCTTGTTTCCATCCCACAGTACAGGAGTGAAAGAGCTGTTCCCCCCAGAAGACGATGGATTCGTGCCCTCGTATCAGCATGATAAAGGTATCTGGATTGATCAGACCATATAATGCTCTACCATTGCGCCAACATCCAGTGCGGATGGTCATGTCCATTTCAGTCGCAGTTGCAGATGTGGTGTCAACATTGGCACATGAGTGGGTCGTTAGCTGTGGAGGCTCATCATTAGGAGTGTTAGTTGCGCTTTATGCTCACACATACTTGTCTGCTGACCGGCATTAGTCTGACGTTACTAGGCACCCAGTCCGGAACCGCGCGACTGCTACGGTCGCAGGTTCGAATCCTGCCTCGGGCATGGATGTGTGTGATGTCCTTTGGTTAGTTAGGTTTAAGTAGTTCTAAGTTCTAGGGGACTGATGACAACAGCTGTTAAGTCCCATAGTGCTCAGAGCCATTTGAACCATTTTTTTCTGACGTTAGGACCGCCACAGTTCTACGCCTCGCCTGTTTAACCAGTCTGGCCAGCCTATGGCCTCAGACATCTGTAATGAGGGTTAGCCATGCTATCACACGTCTGGACATGGTTTCACATCGGCATCAGACTATTCAGTTACAGAAGTGAACACTCGGTCAACATTCACTTTGACGATCCAGCTTATTCACATATGAACATCTGGTTGGTTATTGCCCCTCTAATAAACTCAATGTCAAAGAGACCACTGCGGCACAACACTTCATACGTGCCTCAAAGAAGCAATCCACCGTCTTTGCAGACAGTAGCTCATGTCCTGGTGGAATGGTTCCTCCTCCTGCCTATCCATGCTAAGACTGGTCTTCTGAACACTTTACCTCTAATGTTGGACAACTCATTGAGTGGAACTAGTTCTGTTTTGACAGTGGTTTTTGTCACAGTTTTAAACGCCATTCTGGGTAGGTGAGGGTTGGTTGGAACTGGTCACATGATAGGTGGGGGTGACCCTAAACTGTATTGCCTTTACCAGTCGCCTGTCATCCACTTGCTCTTAGATGTGGTCAGCCCTCCTTCCGCTACACCCCATTTTTTCGTGTCAGCGATAGCTCTCAAATTAATAGTGGGTGTTGTTCCTCTTGTCACCACTTTGATAACGGATCGGAGCTGACTTCTGTCGCATGCAGGGGCGTGGGCGACATTCGCCTGGCCCCACCCACCTGCTGACTTGATTTTTCGCCTTTTTGTTATTGATTGTCCACCTTATGTCCATTACATTTTAGCCTTCTCACTTTCACTATTAAGCATCACATAGATAAGATTCTTTACTATGCAGTTTTCTTAACATTTAATAGGGTTAGTGAGGGATGAAATGCGACCTTTTGTCCGTTCTGTCTTATGTATAGGTCCGATCAATATACCCTCTGGAAATTCTTAGCTCTGACGTCAGTCTTACCTTCAATGCATGGTTTAAAGCTCCTACCTTCAATAATCTTTTCAAATTTGTGGCGGTCACCAACTCAGGATGAACTTTCTAGGCCTATGGACTGACGAACACGCTGTTCAGTCCCGTAACAAGCAAACAAGTGTCCAACCAACCGTTTCGCACGCAAATAGTTACAGGGGGGTGTGCATTAGTAGTTTCATTGATTTTGTTTCATAGTAAAGTGTATTCTTTCGGTTCAGGATTTCTCATATGGAAGGACTGAGTTTACACATTAGTTCAATCCATTTAAAATAACGAGATAAGGTCACCACTTGATTAGTCATTTTTAAAGTTCAAATTTAGGGTGACCATCCTGTTCTAATGGCACGTAGAGCTCTTCAAAACAAGCTGACACAACGCTCGTCGTGAGGCATTTGTAATGGGTAGTTAGCATTATCTAACAAATGCTTGATATTTGAAGTCGCCTGAAGCATTTTGTACAGGGGCTCGTGCAACAAGTCTGCTCACAGTAGAGCTAGTACTGCTGTTAACATATATTCTAATTATGCAGATACTGAAATAAAGGTAAACAGACTATTTCATTATTCACATGTTTGTGACACGAGGCAGATGAAATGACTTGGAAAATTTTGTACAAAGAACAGCACAAACTCAGATGCCTTGCATCCTCGCGTACGTTAATACCATCAGAAAATTACAAAATAAGGTATCAGCGAGCGATGGATGGTATATGGTGTTTCAGTGCCTGGGCCATGTGAGCGGCGCGCACGTAAACCCAGCAGTAACGGTGGGCCTGTTGTCAGCCGGCCACGTTTTCCTCCTGAGGGCCGTGATGTACATAGCGGCCCAGTGTGCTGGCGCAATAGCTGCTGCTGTTGTCCTCAAGGTAAGAAAACAGCTGTCGGGATATTAACATAAAGTTTTATTAGTTTAATTAGTACTTCCATAGATCATGAATACCACACTTCGTAATGGTGTGGAACGTGTCAGGTTAATGAAAGCTGTCTATACATGATATTAAATTACACAAGATATTACATGACACTTAATATTTTTTTGGGGTGGAGGATGGGGAAATTACCCACTTACTATATCCAAATGTCATCTGAGTAGGAGTTGCCATTCAGAAATTTTTTAATTTCCTTTTAAATGCTATATGGCTGTCACTTTTGATGCTATTAGGTAAGTGACCAGAAACTTCTGTGGCAGCGTAATTTACCCCTTTGAGCCAAAGTTAGATTTAACCTTGAGTAGTGAAGATTATCCTTTCTCCTAGTGTTGTAGCCATGTACACTGCTATTACTTTAGAGTTCGTTCGATCTGTTAATAACAAATTTCATATATATATATATATATATATATATATATATATATATATATATATATATATATATCCCTAGCTCTTTAAATAAGTGTCTGCAGGATGATCTTGGATGAGCTCCAGCAATTATTCTAATTAAACGCTTTTGTGCAATGAACACTTTTACTCAGTTACCCCAGAATGACGCCATACGAAAGCAGAGAATGAAAATAGGCGTGGTAAGCTAATTTACTGAGATGTATATCGCCAAAAATTTGCAATGACTTTTAATAGCGTAAGTATCTGGAATCAAACGTTTCAGCAGATCTTCAGTGTGTTTTTCCCAGTTCAACCCCTCATCAATGCATACACTTAGAAATTGTGAATATTCTACCTTAGCTACCTATTTCTGACCGAAGTCTATATTTACAGCTCAGTTGTTAGAGCGCTTGCCCGTGAAAGGCAAAGGTCCCGAGTTCGAGTCTCGGTCTGGCACGCAGTTTTAATCTGCCAGGAAGTTTCTATATTTGTTAATGGTGTCATTCCATTTACTGTGTACAACTGTATATGTTTTGTCAAAGTTTGAGAGCCTATTTGCAGAGAACAACTTAATGATTTTCTGAAAAAACATCGCTCACAATTTCATTAGTTAATTCTTGTCTGTTGGGTGTGACAGCTATACTTCTATCATTGGCAAAAAGTACCAGCTTTCTATCTTCGTGAATACAGAAAGGCAAGTCATTAATATATTAAGACAGCAGAGGCCCCAAGACCGAACCTTGTGTGTCTCCCCCCCCCCCCTCCCCCATTCTTCGTTGTTCCCCAGTCTGAGAAATCACAAGTTTTTTGGCTCTTATGTGAACTGCGTATTTAAACTTTCTGCACTCTTCCAGTTAGGTCTGATGTAAACCATTTAAGCACTGTCCCATTCAGCTCACAGTACTTCAGCTTATCTAAAAGTATTCTATGATTTACACAATCAAAAGCTTTTGAGAGATCACAAAAATCCCAACGGGTGACTTCTGGTTACGCAGAGCTTTTAGTATTTCATTAGTGAAAGTATACACAGCATTTTCCGTTGAAAAACCTTTCTGGAAACCAAACTGACATTTCGTTAAAACTTTATTTCTTACAAAGGTGTGAAGGTATTGTAAAATACATTACTTCTCAAGAATTTTGGAGAAAGCAGTCAGAAGGGAGGTTGGGCGGTAGTTGACATCAATGTATCCCCCTTTCTATGCAGTGTTTCACCAATGACATACTTCAGTCTATCTGGGAAAATACCCTTCAGAGAGCTATTATGTATGTGGCTAAGAAACCCAATTACCTCTTGGGAACAAACTTTTACTACAGTGCTGGAAATTCAATCAATTCCATGTGAGCTTTTATTCTTGAGTTTATCGTCTTCCTAATTTGAGGTGGAGAGGTGGGTGGAATTTCAGTTATATCAAATGGTGTGGGTAGGGCCTCTTCCATTAACTGCCTTGCTTCTTCTAATGAAAATTTAGATACTATTTTCTCTACAACATTTAAAAAATGATTATTCAAAATGTTTTCGACTTCTGGCTTGTTAAGTTTCTATTCGCTTCGATGGTAATGCCGTCATCCTGTACTCTTGGTTGCCCTGACTCCTTTGTAATAATATTTCAAATTGTTTTGATTTTTATCAGGTATTAATCTGACATGATGCACATGTTTCTGGACTTCTTAATAACCTTTCTTAATGTAGCACAGTAGTTTTAATATTTGGCTGTTTCTGGGTCGTTAAGAACAAGAGTAGACAGTTCCCTTTTGAGGTTAAGATATTTTTATTCCTTTAGTAAGCCAAGGTTTTTTGCATGGTTTCTTATAATTAGATTTAACTATTTTCTTGGGGAAACAGTTTTCAGGTTCTCTTAAGAGTATCATGAAATATGTTATATTTTAAATTAGCATCAGGTTCCTTGTACTCTTCATCCTAGTCAAATCGCAGAAGATTTTCCCTGACATTTCTAATTGAGTTATTAACTGAACGCACAACTGTGGAGGGTAGTTTTCCATTACTGAATGGATCTGTCATAAACTGTAACTAGTTGGGCACCATGATCAGAAAGGCCATTCTCAACAGCACAAAGATCTGTTTTTAAACTTACCTTGCTCTATAAGTGTTATCAATGTGCTGCTGTCCTTTACTACCCGAGTAGGAAAATAACTGACGGATGTCAAATTGAAAACTGAGCAAGACTTCCAGGTCATTCTTCCTATTGCATTCTTTCAGTGAATCAACATTGAAGTCCTCACAAATAATTTGCTTGCCCCTATCTGACAGAAAGCACAACAAGGTATCAAAGTTTTCCAGAAGTAAATGAGTTTCCTGAAGGGGACCTTTATATACTGTTAAAATAAGAGCCCTCCTTCAGTTTAAGTTGAGAGGCACATGCTTCTGTATGTTGCTCTAGACAAATTTTTTGTATCTAAGCTTTTTACACAGTGATAACTTTTGACGTATATGGCAACTCTTCCTCTCACCTTATTCTCTCTACTCATATGTGTAGCTAGTTTATAACCACTGATATTTACCTTTTCCGTATCAGACACAACGTGATTCTCATACAGGCATAGTATATCTACTACATTATCAGATTCAATGTCACCTAAACAAACCAGGAGTTCAGCTACTTTATTCAATTCTGGAATAATTTGGTGAAAAATGGTAACATTATTTTTTACTTTGAGAATCTTTTTCTTTAATCCGGCAATATTGTGGTAAATATAGTAACATTATTATTTACTTTACTGTTGTGAGAGTCTTGGGAGTTCTGGACCTCGTCAGTACCTGCCTGCCTGAACTTCCCATTGGACACTGATATTAGTCTAAAAAAGATACATCCATGAGTACTAGTGTCCCCTTATGGATTTCGCTAACAACCCTGCCAGTTTACCCTTCCCTTCCCTATTGAGGTATAAGCCATGCCTTACGAAATCCCCCCCCCCTCCACTATCAATAGCATCTACAGGAACCAGTCCAATGTCTGACAGTGGCCACCCTATGCAACTGATCAAACTCCATATTTACCCTGCTGACAGAGCTGTTAAACTGGTGCTGATCATGCCACACGAAAGCAGGCACCAGCCCAACATTGGTGGGGGTCGTGCAGAGGCTGTTTCCTCAAGGTCACACTCAATACTGTAGCCCTGGTCACTATCAATGTTGTTTCCCACTCCACCCACCATCACATGATCCTGCTTTGAGAAACCCTTGCACAAGGAACCTGTATCATCTACCACCTGGCTAAGACATGCACTTGGATTGAATGTTTGTGACCTGGTACCTGTCACCTAATTTTTCTTGCAAAATCTGGCCCACACCTTCCATGGCTGCTACCTAGCAACAGAACTTGCCTCTTACTACTTCTCTTGAAACAGTTGGTTTCCTAATGAGATTCTGTTGCATCTTAACATCTAATACTGGAGCCTCTTCCTTAACTGTGGTAGCAAGACAAATCTATTGGTTGTGCCAATTGGGAAACTCACTGTTCTCTCTTCAGCCCCTGTTCCCAGCTACCGCTTCCTACCGCTGTTTACCCTCCTCCCCCTTAATCTCTTCAGTTCCTCCCTCGCTCTGTCCAAATCAGCCTGAAGGGCTCTTATTTGCTCCTTCTGTTCAGCTATAATCCTATCTCTTGAGCAAACCTCTGCAAAAGAATTGGAGAGTCTAGTTTGCTTGCGCAATTCCCACGCCACTAAAATTTCACCAATGAAACCACCTGTCACAACAGCTGCACAAAACTCCTGAACTAACTTTCCTACTGCAGCTCACACACTTAGTATCCATGGTAGTTTGGAAATTAGTAAATCTCTTATCTAAGTGATGACGATAATATATTAAATGCAGATGTAAAAGGACACTAAATGTTTTGGAAACTAATATGTAAGTAAACTATTAGCAAATGCACTTCAATTTGTGGTATAACGCTAAATATGCACGTTCAAAAATTAGGCCTAAACAGTCGAATGTAACCAAAACAAACTTTTTTCGATCACTGGAAGAATACACAAATAAATCTTTACTGGCAAGCTTGAAGAGCACACTAATGAACGTATTTGTGTTCAACTACAATTAATTACAACCTAAATTACTTACCTTTCACGAGAGCTCTGTCTCCGTACGTGCGGCCTTGTGCAAGACATTCATACATCTCGGACGATGTGAGTCGGTCACCTGAGTTCGCTAATTTCAAACTAACCTTTCTTCAGAATGGTTAGCGACAGATAAGGCGCCCATAGATCTGTTGGCAAACCGCGGATCGGATGAGTGACGAAAATGAAATGGCAAATAATACAGTTCTCGTCTTTAGAAGGTAGAATTTAAAATAGTATTGGTCTTATTATGGGGAGACATGTAAAATATGCTTTTCGTCTAAGATTAGGGTACTCTCAGGACCTGTTAAAGATGATGCAGGTTTGAGTAAATAAGCTCTAGAATATCCCGTGATGTTAGGGCTTGTCATACATTGGTTTGACCAATGGGACAATGTGTTAAGCATAGCACCGTACACACAGCTGAGCAAATCTTTCAGAGCATTCCCTTGGTACTGGTCATCCTAAGGAATAGTTAATGACGTGCGATGTCGGTTACTGGGATAATGCTGAGAAAGCCGTTCAGATTAAATTAACATAGGTCAAAACGTATTATTAGTTGATAATTACATGTCGCGCAATCACTACGAATTAGTGACAGAATGGATGTCAAATTAAACTAGACGTTAAGTACCAGTGTGTAATTATTCAAATGCACAATCACCCTGTGTAGATAATCTCAACGATGTTGTATTAGCAGGTTACTTGATGGGGGCAGTAAAAACGAGTTATTGTAAAGAGTATTAAACTTACTGCAGGTAGTCTGGACCTGCTCTTCTCAAAATGCTATTACGTATAGTATGACATGCGAGCACGACAGGTGACTCGGCTGTATTCACGTAATTTGTTTGAATATATCTGTTCCCTATAATCAAAATTACTTTCCTTATAGTGGACGACAATGTATTGCAGGACTACTATAATAATATCAAAGATATTAGTACCTTGCGAAGAACATAGTTCTCGACAACCGTTAAGGAATTGCGCAATGTGCCAAGGCTTAGGTCCTTCATGCAAATAGCTGCTTCGGCAACTACAGTTCCTAGAAGCTTGTTTTTCATAGCTTAACACAGTCGTGTGCATGGAGGCTCCCATACCTTTTCATTGCTTGGCTATTCAGTGAACACTTCCTGACATGGCTGTAAATGTAGTTCCACTGCAACGAAGCTCACGCCAGGATACGGTTTAGCGAAAGCGTTTGACGCAATGCCGAGCTAAAGTATTTACAGGTGAGTTCTGATATGTTCCTAGATAAAATTGAAGTTAATAAACCTTACAGAACAAGGTTAGCGTAAAACTGGCTGAAGCTAGCACAATCATGCCGTATCTGGGACCAGCTGCCTGCAACAGAATGTCGCCGTGGCTGCCTTGCCACTGCAGAGTCTGGATGCCGTATGGCAGATTCCCGTGCCTGCCTGTAGCTCTGCATTATCCACACAGCAGCAGCAGCAGCAGCAGCCGCCTATAGGCATTACAAGTGGCAGCGACGATAAAACGCGAACTATCGACATTGGCATACTTAGGAGGTCGATCGTTAAAAGGACTCGGCTACTACTGGTGGGTATGTGCACAATGCACTTTCCTCTTGCCATGCACGCGCTAGTCAGGCAGAACTTACCGACTTTAACTCTGGAAGTCATTGGGTTAACTTCTGTAACTTGCGTAGTAATTAAAATAGTTACTGGTACCTGGTATGGCGAAAGTAATGAAATGAGGTATGGTCAACTTTCATTAACCTCTTTTCACATCTGCCATGAACCAACTTAGCAATTACAAATATTAAGACCATACGTAATACTCATTATTCATTTCCATGTCAACATCGTAAAAGGCACACGAAGCATTTCGGGGCGTCAACAATGAGCTGAACGAAGTGTTTCGAACTGAGTTGTTCGAACGTGGGACGTGAACGGATGAGCTTGCGTTAGGCAGCAGTTACGGGTCTCGTTGTAAGTGAGCAAATAGGATCTTAACCTCTCGGTAGCGCCAAGTATGTAAACAGTAATGGCCCGCTACTGTGCACAACGCAGGGCGGAATCTGTAAGGTTAATTTACTGCATGTTTCGTAGTTATGCAACATTAAACATTACCTGCACAATGACTATGTAGCCGAACATACTGTATACCTGTTGAAAGGGGATTACAGCTTAGTCGACAAATTTAATTCAAGCTGCTGGTATGCCTGAACTAAGAGCTTGACAATTTGTTCTCTAGCTGGTGAGCTTTCGTAACTTCCATTACCACCTCAATCTAGAAAGCCACACACAGAACTGAGTACTGCTAGTGTGCAGCGGCATACAGCAGGTTCATGGACTGTTCTGTTTAGACAGGGTGAAAAAGATACGGCCACTAGCATGTTCTGTATTAAAGATCACTTAATTCAAAGTGCTTCATTGCATAAATACTGTCAAATGCCGGCCGGAGATGAGTGGCCACCTACATGGGCAATGTTACGTGTCACAGGAACAGTGGATTTGACAGTGTTTTGGCTTGCTGTCGCAGTGATACTGCCGTACTGTAGGTGCATTCGTAACAGAACGCTCTCAGACCAAACATGCTTTGCTGTGCTGGTACTGCAAACAGCTGAATGCAACAGGAAACTACAACGTTAGTACGGTTACATGACGGCATCTTCTTCGGAAGTAAGTCACCCTCTCCCCCATCCGGATCTCTGGATGTGGACTACCCAGGAGGACGTCACCAGGAAAAACTCATTGTCAGAATGTGAAATGCTAAAAGACGTATTCGGGCAGGAAGGTTAAAAATTTACAAATCAAATAGAAGTTAGTGGTGTCGGGAGGTGTGACTTGAGGTGTGAACAATCACCTAAGGTGGGAGTGCCCTCAGAGAGGGTCCCCACAAGGGAGGAGCGCGCCATCGGAGACGCCGGTAATCATGCGGGATTCTTCCGCAATGGTTTCCTCGCCTTCCACTATGTCAGCTCACAAGTGTAAGTTCACTGAGTCTCAGCCACAGACAGTTCTTCCATCGTTGCCACAGTTCCTTGTTTCTCGGTCTGACGGTCACGATTTCTCCACGGTCAACCCTTTCATTATTCAGAAAGGTGTCGACGCAATTGCAAGTCCTGTAAAGTCTTGTTCCAGATTACGGAATGGCACCTTGTTAGAAACAGTCAGTGCCCTCCAGGCACAAAAATTGCTGCGTACTTAACTGCTCCACACCTTCCCTGTCCGGGTTGAAGCGCACCACACATTAAATTCCTTGTGTGGAGTCGTTTATACACGCTCCCTCGATGGGTTGTCTGACGACGAAATTCAGCACTACCTGTCTGACCAGGGCGTAACGGCTGTTCATAGTTATGAAAAGGGTTGACACGAACATCATTCCAACCCGCACTGTCTTCTTGACATTTGACAAAGTTCAACTCCCATCGAAAATCAAAGCAGGCCATGAGCTAATTTCCGTTCGCCCTTACGTCCCAAACCCTACGCGTTGCTATCGGTGTCAGCTGTTCAATCACACCAGCCAGTCCTGTTCCAATCCGGCCAAATGTGTTACGTGTCGCAAGGATGCCAATGAGGGTGCTTGTCCACCTCCATCCCCTCGTTGCATCAACTGTATGGGTGACCACGCTGCTTCCTCTCGAGATTGCCCCATTTTTAAAGACGAAAAGCTCATTCAGGAAATCAGAGTGAAGGAAAAGGTGTCGACCTTTGCTGCTCGAAAATTATTCGCCAGTCGAAAGCCCACTGAGCCTCACAGGTAAACACAGCACTGTCCTTGTCTCTCCTCGGCCAACAAAGGAGGCGGCCACGCAGACTTGCGATTTCACCTTTAGTGCCACAGTCGTCAGATCGGCCAGCGCAAAGATCGCCAGTTCAACGTCCCCACTTTCGCCTGCCCACTCTATGGCTCACCCTTCATCGGGTTCTGCTAAATCTCGAGCCCAAAAGTCAGGCACGAAGACTTCCAAAACAGAGCATACTCGTGAAGATTTTTTACGTACCCCAACTTCACAACCATCGGTTCCTCCTTCATTTAAACATCCTGTATCCAAGAAGGCTAATAAGAAACCCAGTTCCTCTCCTCCTCCGCACGGCGTGTCTCGCCTACAGCAGCAGCTGGTGGTGGTCGCCCTCGGCCGTCTTCTGTGTCGCCAAGGCGCACTGCTGGCGGCCAATCAACCGGCCGATCGCTGGTGGCAGGAGCTGCTCCTGAACAGCCTATGGATCAGGATCTTCTACCTTCGGCTGACTGCCGTTCCACGCTGTCAGTCGCAAGCTCTGAGCTGTCGTTGAGTTGAGGGCACTTTGGTCACATTCTTCCATTTTCTGTCCACCCTATGTCCATTATACATTGGAATATACGCGGCATTCGAGCCAATCGGTATGAATTGTCGATCCTCTAAGGATCCTACTCGCCGGTCACCTTCTGTCTTCAGGAAACCAAGCTGCGTCCCCACGACCGCTTGTTCTCCCCATTTTCAGTCCGTCCGATTTGATCTCCCCCTCTGTTGAAGGCAATCCAGCACATGGACTCATGATTCTTCTCCATGATACTCTCCATCACCTAATCCCCTTAAACACTTAATTCCAAGCTGTCGCTGTCCGTCTTTCCCTTTCTGGATACACCTTCTCTCTTTGTACTGTATACATTCCATTGTCCACACCAATGGCACTAACTGATCTCCATCTTCTTTGTCAGCTTCCACCCCCTATTTGCTGGTTGGGGACTTCAATGCCCACCACCCAATTTGGGGATCTCCACATACTTGTCCGTGTGGCTCACTGTTGATAGAAGTCTTCCACCAAGTGGATCTTCTTTGCCTCAACACTGGGGACCCTACATTTTTGTCTGCCTCCACGACAAATTTCTCTAATTTGGACATTTCGGTCGGTACTGTTCCGCTAGCTCGGCGCTTCGAATGGTTCGCCTTTGCTGATAGTCGAGTGACCACTTTCCATGTGTCCTTAGATTGCAGCCACACCTACCATATATGCGCCCGCAACACTGGTAGTTTGCCCAAGCCGATACGACACTTTTTTCGTCTCTAGCGACGTTCGATGACCGTCACTTTCCTAGCGTCGACGATGAGGTCACTCATATTACAGACGTTATTCTTTCAGCTGCGGAACGTTAAATACCTCGCACCTCCGAATTGCCTCGGCGCCCACCCAGTTCCTTGGTGGAACGAGGCATGCCGTGACTCAATACGTGAGCGGCGACGTGCTCTTCGCGTTTTCCGCCACCCTCCTACTTTGGCCAACTGTATCCGCTATAAGCAGTTCCGTGCGCGATGCCGTCGCGTCATCCGCGATAGCAAGAAGGCAAGCTGGGACTTCTTCACTAGCTTATTTAACACCTTCACTCCCACCTCGGAAGTTTGGAGTCTGATTCGACGGATATCTGGCGCGCCTAGTTTCTCCCCGGCCTCTGGGCTCACTGTAGCGCATGATACGTTAGTGGACCCTGTCGCAATTTCTAACTCATTGGGTCAACACTTTGCTGAGATTTCGAGAGCTTCAAATTACCCGCCCGCGTTTCTCCCGAAGAAACGTGCAGCGGAAGTGCAACCTCTTACTTTCTCCTCTCAAAAGCTATAATACTGTTTTCTCCATGCGGGAACTCCAACATGCACTCTTCTCGCTCCTCCGCCCCAGGACCGGATGGTATCCACATCCAAATGTCACTGCATTTATCAACCATAATCTGCGTTACCTCCTTCGCGTTACCTTCTTCACGAATTTCTGGCAGAGCGCACATTTAGAGTTTGAGTGAACAATACTCTCCCGTTCTTTCTCCCAAGAAAACGGCGTACCCCAGGGCTCTGTGCTAAGTGTTGTACTGTTTGCCGTTGCCAAAAATCCTATTATGGACCGTCTCCTTCCCGATGTCTCGGGCTCCCTCTTTGTGGACGATTTTGCGGTCTACGACAGCTCTCAACGAACCAGCCTCCTTGAACGCCGTCTTCAAGGATGTCTCGGTCGCCTCCACTCTTGGAGCATCGCAACAGGCTTCCGCTTTTCTTCCAGTAAGACCGTTTGTGTTAATTTTTGACGTTGTACGGAGTTTGTTGCACCTTCCTTACATCTATAACCTGTCAACCTTCCGTTTTCGGTCGTCGCTAAATTCTTGGGTCTTATGTTTGACAGAAAACTGTACTGGTCGTCCCACGTTTCATATCTTTCGGCTCGGTGTCTGCGATCCCTCAACACCCTCCGTGTCCTGAATCGTACCTCCTGTGGAGCGGACCGAGTGGTCCTCCTCCGCCTCTATTGCGCCTTAGTGCGCTCGAAATTGGACTATGGAAGCATAGTTTACTCCTCTGCTCGGCCGTCTATTCTTCGGCGTCTCGACTCTATCCACCACCGTGGATTACGTTTAGTGTCTGGAGCTTTTTACATCAGCCCTGTGGAAAGCCTTAATGCTGAGACTGCTGAACCTCCGCTGTCCAATCGTCGAGCTGTCCTCCTGAGTCGTTATGTTAGCCATCTGTCTTCCATGCCTGCTAATCCGGCCCATGACATTTTTTCGACGCCTCCTTGGATTTAGGGTATGCAGGCCGCCCTTCTTCCCTACTACCATTGGGAGTCCGCTTCCGTCAACTGCTCCATTCTCTTTCCTTCTGCTTTCCTAAAACCATCTTGAAAACTTGGGGTACAGCGCTGCCTTGGCTCCGTCCCTGGACCTGCCCACTCTGTGACCTTTGTTTCCCAAGGATGGTACCTCTTCACTTGTTTATCGTCAGGCATTTGCTGCTCTATGTGCACAAATGAAGGAAGCCACATTTATTTACACTGATGCCTCGGAAACATCGTTAGGTGTAGGGAGTGCCTATATTGTTGGCGACACCTCAAATCGATTTCAGCTTCCCGATCAGTGTTCGGTTTATACTGCGGAGCTTTACGCTGTTCTCCAGGCTGTCCAATACATCCGTCGCCGTCAGCGGATACAGTATGTTATCTGTTCAGATTCTCTCAGCTCTCCTCAGTCTCCAAGCTCTCTACCCTGTTCACCCTCTGGTCCACCGGATTCAGGACTGCCTCCACTTGCTCCACTTAGGGGGCGTCTCTGTGGCGTTCCTCTGGCTCCCAGGACACGATGGTATCTGTGGAAATGAGGCGGCCGATATAGCGGCCAAGGCTGCAGTCTCTCTTCTTTAGCCAGCTATTCGCATGATTCCCTTCACCGATCTACGGAGTGTTTTGTCGTTGTGTTGCTCTTTTATGGCACGCACATTGGTCGACACTTCCCAATAATAAATTGCGGGACGTGAAAGCTCTTCCCTGTGCTTGGACCTCTTCCTCCCGAACGCGTCGTCGGGAGGAGGTAATTTTAACTCGACTCCGGATAGGGCACTGTCGTTTTAGCCATCGACATCTTTTAAGCGGCGATCCTCCCCCACTCTGTCCCCACTGCTCTCAGCTGTGGACGGTAAGACACCTTTTGAGTGCCCCTATTTTACTCCGTTACGCGCCCGTCTACAGCTGTCGCCTGATATATCTTCCATTTTAGCAGATGACACGCGCTCAGCCGATCGCGTTCTCGAGTTTATTAGTGCCAGTGAGATGACGTCAGTCATTTGAAGCTCTTTTTGGTGGCAACGAACCCTCTTCTATAGTGGTTTTTTTAAAGCTTTCCTTCTTTTAGTTTCTCCAATTTTTTGAGTTCCCATTGCTGCTGGTTTCCCGTTTCGTTTACCTTTTCCTAAGTCAGACCGGGCGCTAATGACTGTAGCAGTTTTGCGCCCTAAATCCATGACAAAAAAACTTCGTTGGAGTTGCGAAAGAGGGTTGCATAAGTGGTAAAGACCTGGACACCAGGGTAAATTTGATTACATGGTAGATCTGTATACCAGATTTTGAACTGTGAGATTTCCTGGGGCATTGTTGGACTCTGACAAAAATTTGTTTATAAACCATATATTAAAACTGAAGGTATGAAACTACAGAGAGGAATCTGGGTAACATGGAACAACTAGAGGTGGAGGTAGAGGAGTATTAAGCAACGAGTAACTAAAACGTGGCGAAGGAATATAGTAGAAACTGATTGTTTTGAGATGAAATAGTAAAGACAGCAGAGGATAAAACACGTAAAAATATAAGGCCTCGTAGACAGCCACGGATATCAGAAATACTGAACTGACGAAAGGAGACAATATAAAATGCAGCAAATGAAGCAGGCGAAAGGAAACACATCTAAAAAAAATTTACAAGTGCAAAATGGCTAAACGGGAGTGGCTAGAAGACATGTAGTGATACAGAAGCATAACGACTACTTGGATAGATACCGTCTATAGGAAAAAGACCTTTAGAGAACCAATTGCAGGCTCGGGATTAGAATAGGCCTGTGAGGTATTCTTGCCTGTCGCAAGAGGAGACTAAAAGGCGTCTCACACCTTTCAGCCTTTAGGTGATGGCCCCCTGTAGGGTTTGACATCCATTTTTCAAAATTTTCCCGAAGAGAGCCAATTGGAGAAGGGGCACCTTACATGGTGCATCGTGGCCATCGTGCAGAGATCTTTAGCCCGCTTTCTCTTCGTCACTTTCAGTCCCACTCACTCTCCGTCTCTTTGGCGAGGATACATTCCTGGGAGCAGTTTCTGCCATCCACTATGCTGTCGCTTTCTGCGCCGACGACCACCAGGGGCTTCTTCGCACCTGATATCCAGCACAGTAGCCAGTTTATGGTGGGGTTGCCATGTACCCTGTTTGTTGTAGCCCCTTGACAACACAGGGTTCGCTCTGCTGATGCCTGCGCCGTTAACTCCCCATGTATGCCAAGGAGTAGATGCGTATCTCCCCAGGGCATCAGCACTCACGGGAATGGTCATCCTGCCACGTGGACCTTGATATGGCTGGGTGGGCTCGTGTGAGGACCCTTAGTCGGAATTGGTGGCATCAGGGTGGATGACACGCAATGAAGTGTGGCACATCTTCTCATATCTTCTCTGGCTGGTGGCCAGCCACCAGCAGTCAGTGTTCCTGGGCTCAATTTAATGCAAACACGTATGACCCCAAATCTTTAACCTCTATGGCCACAACATGGGAGGAACAAAAGGCTAAGAATGGCAGCAAAGCTTATTCGTCCCACTACCTAGTATGTAAAAGAGCTGATGAGGAATCTTTTGTCTGTGAAGCCTCAGTTCTTCATAGAGCACTTACAGGAAAAGTCAGGGGAGGTGGAGGGCTTGTCCAAAATGCGCTCTGGGTCAGTTTTGATAAAATGAGCATCCTGTGCACACTCGCTTGTGACAAGTTAGGGGATGTTTCAGCTACTATCACGCCTCACAAGAGTTGAAATATGGTCCAGGGTATTATATTTCACAACGACCTTCTTTTGCACTTTAGTGGCCAGGTGTTCATTTTGTCTGGCGCATTCATTGGGGTCAGAGCAACGGTGCCTTCATCTTGGCATTCGACGGTGATACATTGCCTGAGAAGGTAAAGGGGATGGTCTACCACTGTGACGTCAAGCCCCATACCCCTCGCCTCATGCCGTGCTTAAAGTGCTGGAAGTTCAGCCTTGTCTTCCTGCTGTACGTCCAGCGTCACACCTCGATATTGCGGACGCACATCAGATAACAATACACCCCCCCTCCCCTGTGGGTCTGGGGTAAGAATGGGCCCGAGGTATTCTTACCTGTCGTAAGAGGGGACTAAAAGGAGTTTCAACTGTTTCGGCCTTCCATGTGATGGTCCCCCTTGGGGTTTGACCTCCATTTTTCCAAATTCTACAGAAGTAAGTCTTTTGGGGAAGGACGCCTTACGTGGTATCTCATTGGTCCTCAGTGCACTAAGACCTTGGCACTCAGCATCGTAACGGCGTTGTAACCACACCCACTATTTCTCAAATTGGGCCTAAACGCCTGATGGGTTGCACAAGTTACGCCCATAGTGCGTCCCCATCTGCACCTACAATCATGATTGACTTTGCATGGCACCCGAAATCCAGCACGGTAGCCAGCCCGTTGTGGTGGGGTCGTCATGTACCCTCTAGGTTGTAGCCCCCTGACAACACAGGGATCGTACTGCCGATACCTAAGCTGCACCCTCCCCACGTCGGCCAAGGAGTAGATGCCCATCTCCTTGGGGCATCAGGACTCCCGGCAACGGTCATCCTGCCAGGTGGCCCTTTCTGAGGCTGGGTGGCGCCCGTGGGGAGAGCCCCTGGTTGGAGTGGGTGGTATCGGGGCGGACGTTCCGCAGATGAAATGTCAACATGTATCGGGTCGCTCTGTGGCAGAGTCTTTTAAAAAGAAAGGTACTGTCTCTGGTTCTGGTTCTCCTGCCCCTTCCCCCTTGGCCACTCCCTGGGAGGTAGGACAGGCCCGCCGACTTGGGGCGAAGTACTTCCCCCGCTATTTAGTCTGTTCTCGGACTGATGGGGGGCCGTTCGCCACGTCCAAGCCCATGTTCTTTGTCCAGCACATCGAGGCCATCTTCGGGGAAATCGAGGCCCTCAGTAAAATGAGTTCGGGGTCCGTTCTTACAAAGACCACCTCTCCCATGCTCCAGGCGTGCGACTGACTAGGGGACATCCCAGTGTCCATTGTCCCGCATCTGGCACTGAATAGGATGCAGGGGGTTATTTTTCATCGAGACCTCCTGCTGCAATCTGATGAGGAGCTCAAGGCCAACCTGGAGCTCCGAGGCGTGCATTTCATCCAGCAAGTCCCCAAAGACGGTTGCATCGACACCGGGGCCTTTATCCTCGCCTTCGAGGGGGACGTTCTCCCGGAGAAGGAAAGGTGATGTGCTACCGGTGCGACGTGCGACCTTACGTCCCGCCTCCTATGCGCTGCTTTCGGTGTTTGCACTTTGGGCACATGTCGTCACGGTGTGAGGCTGAGCCCCTTTCTGGCGATTGTGGACGTCCTCTTCGTGAGGACCGTACATGCACCCCACCACCTCAGTGCGTCAATTGTCCTGGCATCCACTCGCCTAGATCTTTAGACTGCCCTGCGTATCAGATGGAGAAGAAGATCAAAGAATTAAAAACATTTCATCGCCTCTCTTATTCTGAGGCCAGGAAAAAGTATGACGACCTCCATCCCGTGACGTTGACAACTTCGTTTGCCTCAGTCGTGTCCACTCCTTCAACAGTATCCTCACCCCTATCCCGTCCCCCCTCCACCTCCTCTCCCCATCCGTGGTCTATGCCTCCGCCTCCCAAATCCCTCCCTTCCAAATCCTCCTCCCTCGCGGCCCCTGCCCCAGGGGCCACCCTTCCTCCTCCCCATCCACCACCTGAAAGCGATCCTCTTCTCAGGCGTCCATCGGGGCAACGTTCCGACCCCAGCTTCCGAGGTCCGGCGTTCCAAAACGGACCCCGTGCGTGAGGACCTTCTTCGGGTCCAGCCCACCACCCCTGTGCCTCCTCGGACTTCCAAGAAGGCCCCCAAGAAGAAGTCTCTATCCCCCTCTCCACCCCAGCGCGTTTCGTCTGACGCTCCATCCGTGAGTCGCTGCTCCCGGCCGTCCTCAGTTTCGCCGGGACGCTCTGCTGCCAGGCGCTCAGCTGGCCTCTCGTTGGTGAATGATGCTGCCCCTCCTACGCAACCCGGGAAAGTGGCCGCAGCTGGCGACGACTCGATGGAACAGGATCCGCCTCCTGCCAGTTACAGCATTGTTCCCTCGAAACCTGGCCCCCTGCGGCCGTCGAGGTGACCAGCTCTTCACCCGTTTCGTTCCCCCTTTTTTCTGACTAGCGATGGCTTTGTTACATTGGAATATAATAGGTATTCAATCTAATCGGGAGGAATTACAACTGCTCCTCCGCCTGCACTGTCCGCTCGTCCTTTGTCTCCAGGAGACAAAGTTGCGCCCAACTGACCATATTGCTTTTACCCATTATACCTCAGAGCAGTCTGACCTCACCCCTGTGGACGGTATTCCAGCTCATGGTGGGGTCATGTTGCTTATTCGGGACGATGTCTATTACCATCCCATCCCATTGACCACCCCACTCGAAGCAATAGCTGCCCGTATTACTCTTCCTGCCTTTACTTTTGCCGTTGGTACTGTCTACACTCCGTCATCTGCTGTTAGTCGGGCTGACATGATGCACCTGATCGCTCAGCTTCCTCCGCCGTTTTTATTGTTTGGTGACTTCAATGCCCATCATCCCCTTTGGGGCTCTCGAGCATTCTGTCAGAGAGGCTCCCTCTTGGCGGATGTCTTCAACCATCTCAATCTTGTCTGCCTCAATACTGGCCCCTACTTTCCTCTCGGACTCTACTCATACCTACTCCCACTTGGACCTCTCGATCTGTTCTACCACTCTTGCCCGTCGGTTCCAGTGGTATGTCCTTTCTGACACCTATTCGAGCGACCACTTCCCCTGTGTCGTTCGTCTCCTACACCACACCCCATCCCCACGTCCTTAGAGCTGGACCATACCGCAAGCTGACTGGGGACTTTACTCCTCCCTGGCGACCTTTCCGGACCACGATTTTCTCAGTTGTGACAGTCAGGTCGAATACCTCACGGCTGTTATCATAAATGCTGCCGAACGTTCCATTCCTCGTACTACCTCTTCTTCACGTCGCGTTTCCGTCCCCTGGAGGAATGAGACTTGTAGAGACGCTATCCGTGCTCGACGACGTGCTTCACGCACCTTTCGCCGCAATCCTACGTTGGCGAATTGTATTAGATACAAACGACTCAGAGTGCAATGCCGTAGTCATCAAAGACAGCAAAAAAGCTTGTTGGGCCTCTTACACCAGCTCCTTTAACAGTTTTACTCCCTCTTCTGTCGTCTGGGGTGGCCTGCGCCGGCTGTCGGGCATTAAGGTCCACTCCTCGGTACCTGGCCTGACCTCAGGTACTGAGGTCCTTGTTGATCCTGTGGATGTCTCCAACGCCTTCGGCCACTTTTTCGCGGAGGTTTCAAGCTCCGCCCATTACCACCCTGCCTTCCTTCCCAGGAAAGAGGCAGAGGAGGCTCGCCGACCTTCCTTCCACTCGCTGAATCTGGAAACTTATAATGGCCCCCTTTACTATGCGGGAACTCGAATATGCACTTGCACTGTCCCGGTCCTCTGCTCCGGGGCCAGATGCCATTCACGTTCAGCTGCTGGCCCACCTTTCTCCGGAAGGCAAAAGCTTCCTTCTTCGTATCTACAATCGCGTCTGGACCGAAGGTCAAGTCCCCATGCGTTGACGTGACGCTGTCGTTGTTCCTATACCCAAACCCGGGAAGGATAGACACCTTCCTTCCAGTTACCGCCCCATTTCTTTTACAAGCTGTGTCTGTAAGGTGATGGAGCGCATAGTTAAAACTCGGTTAGTTTGGATTCTTGAATGTCGATGGCTACTTACCAATGTTCAATGCAGGTTTCGTCGCCACCGCTCCGCTGTTGACGACCTTGTGACCTTGTCGAGATTGACCATGAACAACTTTTTGCGAAAGCGCCAAACGGTAGCCGTGTTCTTCGATTTGGAGAAGGCTTATGATACCTGTTGGAGAGGAGGTATCCTCCGCACTATGCACACGTGGGGCCTACGCGGTCAACTGCCCCTTTATATTGATTCCTTTTTAACAGACCGAAAGTTTAGGGTACGTGTGCGTTCCGCCTTGTCCAACGTCTTCCTCCAGGAGAACAGAGTGCCTCAGGGCTCCGTCTTGAGCGTAGCCTTTTTTGCCATAGCGAGCAATCCAATTATGGATTGCATTCCACCTAATGTCTCAGGCTCTCTCTTTGTCGATGACTTCGCGATCTACTGCAGTGCCCAGCGAACATGCCTCCTGGAGCACTGCTTTCAGCGTTGTCTAGACAGCCCATACTCATGGAGTGCGGCAAATGGCTTCCGGTTCTCTGAAGAGAAGACGGTTTGCATCAACTTTTGGCGATACATAGCGTTCCTTCCGCCATCCTTACATCTCGGTCCCGTTGTTCTCCCATTCGTGGAAACAACTAAGTTTCTAGGGCTCACGTTGGACAGGAAATTGTGTTGGTCTCCACATGTCTCTTATTTGGCGGTCCGTTGTACACGTTCCCTTAATGTCCTCAGTTCTTAGCGGTTCATCTTGGGGAGCGGATCACACTGTCCTGCTTCGCTTGTATCGGTCCATAGTCCGGTCGAAGCTGGATTATGGGAGCTTCGTCTACTCGTCCGCTCGGCCATCCCTCTTACGCCGGCTCAACTCCATCCACCATTGGGGGTTACGTCTTGCGACCGGAGCTTTCTACACTAGTCCCGTCGAGAGTCTTTATGCTGAAGCTGCCGAATTACCATTGACCTACTGGCGCGACGTACTGCTTTGTCGGTATGCCTGCTGGCTGTTGTCAATGCCCGACCACCCCTGCTATCAGTCCTTCTTCGCAGATTCTCTCGACCGTCAGTATGGGTTGTATGTGTCTGCCCTGCTGCCCCCTGGAGTCCGCTTTCGTCGCCTGCTTCGACAATTGGACTTTGCCCTCCCTCCACTTCCAGAGAGGGTGAGAGCCCGACACCACCGTGGCTCCAGGCTCCGGTTCATATTTATCACTACCTCAGCTCGCTCCCGAAGGAGGGTACTCCGGCGGCAGTGTATTGCTCACGGTTTGTCGAACTTCGTGCGCGACTTGCCAGTCACACCTTTATTTACACTGATGGCTCCAAAACTGACGATGGGGTCTGCTGTGCCTTTGTCGTCGGGCCCAGCACCTTTGAATACCGGCTCCTAGACCAGTGTTCCAGCTTTATGGCCGAGCTTTTTGCTCTCCATCAGGCCATTCAGTATGCCCGCTGCCATCGCCATTCATTGTATGTACTCTGCTCTGATTCACTCAGTGCTCTACAGAGCCTTGGAGCTCCATATCCAGTCCATCCCTTGGTGCAACGGATCCAGCAGTCCCTCCATTCTTCTGCTGCTGATGGCTCTCCTGTCAGCTTTCTGTGGGTTCCCGGGCATGTAGGAGTGCCTGGGAATGAGGCTGCTGATGCTGCAGCCAAGGCAGCAGTCCTCCTGCCTCGGCCATCCTCCCATTGTGTGCTGTCATCTGACATTAGTGGGGTTGTTTGTAGGAGGCTTGTGTCTTTGTGGTGGGATACTTGGTCACCACTTCAAGGAAACAAGCTCCAGGCAGTAAAACCGTTCCCAACTGCTTGGACAGCCTCCTCCCGACCATCTCGGCGAGAAGAGGTCCTTCTGACCAGGTTGCGGATTGGGCATTGCCGGTTTAGCCACCGCTACCTGCTCTCCGGTGACCCAGCCCCGCAGTGCCCTTGTGGTCATGCATTAACAGTGCACCATGTTTTATTGTGTCCCCGTTTCATTACTTTGACTGGCTTGTCCAAAGACATCTAACTCCTGTGGCAGGCACACCCATGAGGGTGGCTGTCCACCTGTCCCCTTCTTGCATCAACTGTATCATGCTGCCTCCTCTCGCGACTGCCCCGTCTACAAAGATGAGAAACGTATACAGGAAATTAGAGCGAAAGAGATGTCGACCTCGGCTGCTCGCAAGTTATTAAATAGCAGAAAACCCACTGTGCTTCTGACAGGTACATACAGTACCGTTCTCGCTTCTTCTCGGCCTACCAGTGAGATAGCTACACAGACATGTAATCTAACATTTAGCGATTCGGTCGTCAGATCGGCCAGTGCTAAGATCGCCCCATCAACGTCTCCTCTTCCTCCCACCAACCCTAAGGCTCAAACATCATCTGCTACTGCTAAGACGAGTACCCCTAAATCAGATGCTCGGACCTTCAAAAAAGAACCGACACGTGAAGATATCTTGCGTACACAAACTTCACAGCCATCAACTGTTCTTTCGACAAAACGTAATTCTTCAAAGAAGGCTCATAGAAAAGTGTTCTCCATCTCCGCAGAGGCGCGTTTCTTCTCCTGCACCACCCAGCAGTTGCCGTCCCCGACCATCTTCAGTTTCGTCAGGCCGCACTGCTTGTAGCCGATCATCTGGCCTTTCACTGGTGGAGGAAGCTGCCCCTCCTGACCGGCTCAGGAAGGTGGCAGACGCAACTGTTGAGTTGATGGACCATGACTCACCACCTACCGATTGCAGCAGCAGTGCTCACTCGAAGACAGGCGCTCAGCGGCCATCGAGGTGACCCTTTCTTGTTTCTTCTTTTTTTCGTTTTCATAATGGCACTTAATGGAATGTTCGTGGCATTAGGTCCAACCTAGAGGAACTAAAATTGCTCCTTCGAATGCACTGCCCGCTTGTTGTAGGTCTCTAAGAAACGAAGTTACACCCATGCGATTGTATTGACCTGGCGCACTATCTCCGTGCATTTTGACCTACCACCTGTGGCAGGTATTCCAGCTCATGGAGGGGTCATGTTGCTGGTTTGGGATGATGTCTACTACGATCCAATCACATTACATACAGATCTTCAGGCACTTGCCGTCCGAATTACTCTCCCCACTTCCACATTTTCCATTTGTAATGATGACACTCCATAGTCTGCCTTTACTAGGGCATACATGATAAAACTGATTGCTCAGCTTCCTACACCATTTTTTTTTTTTTGGAGACTTTAACGCCCACCATACCCTTTGGGGCTCTCAAGCATCTTGTCTGAGAGGCTCCCTCTTCGCAGACCTTTTCAACCACATCAATCTAGTCTGCTTAAATACCGGTGCACCTACCTTTCGGACGCAACGCGTATTTAGTCCCACTTGGACTTCTCAATATCCACTATCCAACTTGCATGTCGGTTCGAGTGGTATGCTCTGTCTGACACATACTCGAGCGACCATATCCCCTGCGTAATCCATCTCCTGCAACACAACCCTTCTCCACGTTCCACGAGCTGGAACCTCTCCAAAGCCGACTGAGGGCTTTTCAGCTCCCTGGCGACCTTCCATGATCAAAACTTCTCCAGCTGCGATAGTCAGGTAGCATACCGCACGGACGTTATTTTCACTGCTGCTGAATATTCCATCCCTCGTACGCCCTCTTCTCCACGTCGAGCCCCAGTCCCCTGGTGGACTACAGCATGCAGCGACGCTATTCGTGCTCGGCGACGTGCTTCACGCGCCTTCCAACGCCACCCTACGATGGCGAACTATATTTTACAAACTACTCCGTGCACAATGTCGTCGTATTATCAAAGAAAGCAAAAAGGCTTGCTGGGTGGCGTTCACCAGCTCATTCAACAGTTTTACTCCTCCTTTGGTTGTCTGGGGTGGCCTGCGCCAGCTATCTGGCACCAAGGTCCACTCCCCGATTTCTGACCTGACTGTCGCGAATGAAGTCCTTGTGGATCCTGATGTCTCAAATGCCTTCGACCGCTTTTTCGCGGAGGTTTCGAGCTCTGCCCATTACCACCCTGCCTTTCTCCCCCGAAAACAGAGGAGGCACCGCCACCTTCTATCCAGTCTTTGAATCGTGAATGTTACAATGCCACCTTCACCGTGTGGGAACTCGAAAGTGCACTCGCCCAGTAACGATCCTCTGCTCCGGAGCCCGATAGCCTCCATATTCAGATGCTGAAGAACCTTTCTCCTGCAGGTAAAGGCTTTCTTCTTCGCGCCTATAATCGCATGTGGACTGAAGGTCATGTCCCCACACGCTGGCGTGAAGCAATTGTTCCCATACCCAAACCAGGAAAGGACAAACACCATCCTTCCAGTTATCGCCCCACCTCCCTTACCACTGCGTCTGCAAGGTGATGGAGCGCATGGTAAATTCTCGATTGGTTTGGCTCCTTGAATCTCGACGCCTCCTTACCAATGTCCAATGTGGCTTTCGTTGACGCCGCTCTGCTGTCAACTTAGTTACCTTGTCGACCTTCATAATGAACAAATTTTTGCGTAAGCGCCAGACGGGGGCTGTGTTCTTCGATTTGGAGAAGGCTTAAGACACCTGTTGGAGGGCGGGCATTCTCGGCACTATGCACACTTAGGGCCTTCGCGGTCGCCTCCCGCTTTTTTATTAATGCATTTTTAATGGATAGAATGTTCAGGGTGCATGTGGGTTCTGTTTTATCAGATGCCTTTCGCCAGGAGAATGGGGTGCCCAGGGCTCCGTTTTTGAGCGTGGCCCTTTCTGCCATAGCTATCAATCCAATAATGGATTGCCTTGCAGCTGACGTTTAAGGCTCCCTTTTCGTGGACGACTTTACGATCTACTGCAGCGCTCAGGGAACATGTCTCCTGGAGCGCTGTCTTCAGGAATAAAGATGGTCTAGACAACGCTGGAGTGTCCCTAACGGTTTGTTTCTCTGGTGAGAAAAGGGTCTGTATGAACTTCCGGCGTTAGTTTCTTCCACCATCCTTACATCTCGGTCCTGTTGCTCTCCCAATCGTGGAGACAAAATTTTTGTCTTACATTTTACAGGAAACTTTGCTGGTCTCCACATGTCTTACTTGGCTGCTCGTTGTACCTGTTCCCTAAATGTCCATGTTCTTAGCGGTATGTCATGGGGAGCAGATCGAATCGCCCTGCTTCCCTTATATCGGTCCATTGTCTGATCAAAGCTGGATTATGGGAGCTTTGTCTAGTCTTCTGCCCGACCGTCTTACGCCGTCTAAACTTTATCTACCATCAGGGGTTACGTCTGACGACTGGAGCATTCTAAACCAGCCCTGTTGAGTATGTATACCGAAGCTGCCGAATTACTGCTAAACTACCGGCGCGATATGTTGATTTGTCGGTACGCCTGCCGACTGAAGTCATTGCCCGACCATCTGTCATATTTCTCCTTCTTTGACGACTCTCTCGACCGCCAATACTGGCTGTATGTCTCTGCGCTGTTACCCCCTGGAGTTCGCTTTCGTCGCCTCCTTCAACACCTTAATTTTTCACTCCCTGCAACCTTTCGAGTGGGCGAGAGCCGCACGCCACCTTGGCTCCAGGCTCAGGTCCGCGATCACCTTGACCTCAGCTCGCTCCCAAAAGAGGTCACCCCCGGTTCGGTCTACCACTCCCGTTTTTTGGAACTTCGTTCGAAGTTCATCAACATGACTTTCATTTATACAGATGGCTCTAAGACCAATGACGGGGTCGGGTGTTCCTTTATTGTCGGGGCACAAAGTTTCAGATACCGGCTCCATGGCCATTGTTCGGTCTTCACAGCTGAGCTCTTTGCCCTCTACCAGGCTGTTCTTTACATCTGCCGCCACCGACATTCTGCTTATGTCATCTGCTCAGATTCCCTGAGCGCCATCCAGAGCCTCAGTGATCCGTACAGGGTTCACCCTTTCGTACACTGGATCCAACGCTCTCTTCAGCAGCTGGTGGACGTCGGTTCTCCAGTTAGCTTTATGTGGGTTCCTGGCCATGTCGGTATCCCTGGGAACGAAGCTGCAGATGCCGCGGCCAAGGCTGCGGTCTTCCAGCCTCGGACAGCTTCTTGTTGTGTCCCTTCGTCCGATTTTAGCAGGGTCATTTGTCGGCGCATCTTATCGCTGTGGCATGCCGATTGGGCTGCACTTACCGACAACAAGCTTCGGGCCTTAAAACCTCTTCCCGTGGCTTGGACGTCCTCCTCACGCCCTTCTCGGCGGGAGGAGGTCGTTTTAGCCCGGTTAAGAATTGGACACTGCCGGTTCAGCCATCGCCATCTGCTGACGGCTGCGCCGGCGCCGTTCTGCCCATGTGGGCACTTGCTGACGGTTAGACACATTTTAATGTCCTGTCCAGATCTTAACACACTGCGCCTCGATCTTAACCTGCCAAATACTTTCGATGCCATTTTAGCGGATGACCCACGAGCAGCTGCTCGTGTTCTTCTTTTTATCAATTTGACAAACGTCGCTAAGGACATTTGATGATGCTGTTTTTTAATCCTATGCCTGTCAGTCTGTCTTTTGTCGTGTTTTCCCTTTTAGTTGTTGTGGTCAACTTGTGCCTTGCGGTGCATTCTTAGAGTAGTCAGGGCGCTAATGACCATTGAAGTTGTGCGCCCTAAAACCACAAAAAAAAGACTGCTGCTGGCGTCGGATGTGCCTTTGTCGTTGGGAATGATACCTTTCAATACTGGCCACTTGACCAGTGTTCAAGCTTTACAGCTGAGCTTTCTGCTCTCTATCAGGCTGTTCACAATATCCGCCACCATCGACGTTCTCCTTATGCCATCTGCTCTGATTCTTTGAGCGCCATTCAGTCTGAGACCCATATTCGGACAACCCTCTCGTGCAACGAATTTAACGGTCCCTTCAGTCGCTAGCTGATACCAGTGCTCATGTCTTTGTTTTATTCCTGGCCGCATTGGTGTGCCTGGGAACGAAGCTGCTGATGCTGCGGCCAAGGCTGCTGTCCTCCTGCCTCGGACAACTGCCTTTTGTGTCCCATCAACTGATGTTAGTGGGGTTCTTTGTCGGTGCGTTTCATCATTATGGCATGAAAATAAGCTTAGGCCCAGCAAACCGCTCCCGACGGCTTGGGCGACCTCCTCACGTCCTTCCCGGCGAGAGGTGGTCATTTTGGACAGGTTGTGGATTGCGCATTGGCGATTTAGCCACCGCTACCTGTTGTTCGGTGACCCTGCCCTGCAGTGCCCCTGTGGTCACCCATTGACGGTGCGCAGTTTTATTGTCCTGTCCCCATTGTATTAGCTCTCGTGTTGTCCTGTCTGCTGTCTACCTTACAGGAACTGTCAGCAGATGACGCTCGAGCAGCTGCTCGTATCCTTAGTTTTATTACATTGACGAACTTGTCCAGAGAGATCTTATTTTATCTGCTTCTTTGTAAGTCCTTTCTGGTGTTGCCCCCTTGCGTTTTTCCGCGCTATTAGTGCACTAACGTTTGTGACTGGGCGCTAATGTCCTTAGTAGTTGAGCGCCCTAAACAAAACAAAACTCGGCAAAAGCTTCGTTTGGACCTTTTGCAAGACCCTAAGGACTGTTAACCCTACCCCTCTGCTGTCACTTTCCTTCGATTCTTGGCGTTCTGGGGCTCTGAAGTTTACACAGACGACTCGATGGCTGATGGTAATGTTGGTTTCTCCTATGTCCAGAGAGGACATATTGAAAAGCATTCTTTGCCTGCTTGCTGCAATGTATTCACTGCAGATCTTGTGGCCATATCTTGTGCACCTCGGTACATCCATTCCTGTTCTGGTGAGTCGTTTCTTTGTTGTGACCCCGTGAGCAGCTTGCAAGCTATCGACCAGTGCTACCCTCGCCATCCATTGGTAGCGAACATCCAGGAACCCCTCACTGCCCTGGAATGATCCAGTCGTTCAGTGGCGTGTGGACTCCAGGACACGTCGGAATTCCAGGCAACGAACTTGTTGACCGGCTGACCAAACAAGCTACGTGGAAACCGCTCCTGGAGATGGACATCTCTGAAACTGACCTGCGTTCTGTCTTACGCCGCAAGTGTTTCCGGCTTTGGAAGATTGAGTGGCATAACAGTATGCACAAGAAGCTGCATGTCATTAAGGAGACTGCAGATACTTGGAAGTCTCCCTCGCGGCCTTCTCGCAGGGAATCAGTTGACCTTTGTGGACTCCGCATTGGCCATACGTGTCACACATGGTTACCGCCTCCATTGCGAGGACCCACCGCAGTGTCGCTGTGGCGTGGCTCCTAAATGACAGTCGTCCACCTCTTGCTGGACTGGCCACTTTTATCCGCTCTTCGGGGACTTCTAACTTTCCAGCACACTACCTTCGGTGTTGGGCGACAATGTCTCAACAGAAGTTTTAATTTCAGGTTTTATCCGTGAGGGTGGGTTTTATTAATCTGAGTTTTAGTGCATGTCCATTGTCCCTCTGTCCTCAACCCTATGGTTTTTGGGTGTTTTAATGTGCTGCCGAGTGGCTGGCTTCTCCTTTTTTATTCTCATGGTCGACCAGCCATGGTAATCTTTCTTTATTTTAGTCTCTTCTTGTTTCTTGCGTCTCTGGTTGTCTTGTGCTGTTTCGTCCATTGTAGTTTGTTGTCCTGTCATTCTTCTGGTTCTTCCTTTCTCCTGTTACTGTGCTGTAAGTCTTTCTTCTTTCCCTTGGGTAATTGTTCTGTTGGCAGCAAGGGACCAATGACTTCACAGTTCGGTCCCTTTCCCCCGTTTTTAAACCAACCACCCCATCGACCTTTAGAGAAGAGAGTTGTATGAATATAAAGATCTGATAATCAGTACTGTGCAAAAAAGGGACATACGAAAGGTGGAAATACATATAGGATCCATATAAAGGAAATAAACTCGTTGGAAACATAAGAGAAATATATGGGAGAATATTACGAAAATAATTGAAGACAACACTGAAAGACCTAAGCCAAAACAAAGCCCTTGGAGTAAGACATTCCGTCACAACTGATATCGTTGGGAGAATTAGGCATAACGGAACTAATATCCCTGGTATGCAAAAGGTAAGGCAGGCGAAATACCGTCAAACTTAAAGATTGTTAGAATTAAAATTCCAAAGAAAGCAGGTGCAGACGCGTGTGAATATTGCCGCGCTATCAATTTAGTACGTCGTATCTGCAAATTGCACATTATTTGCAGATGAATCGTAAGAACTGGTAGATACAGACCTCGGGGAAGATCAATATGGATTCCGGAGAATTGTAGGAACTCTCGAAGTAATACTGACTCAACAACTACGCTTTGAAGGCAGGTCGGTGAAAGACAAACGTAAGTTTTTTAGCTTTTGTAGATTTTGAGAAAGCTCTTGACAATATCTACTGGAGTACTCTTTGGAATTCTGAAGGTGGTGGGTGGTTGGGGTAAAATACAGGAAGTGTTAAGTTGTATATAGTTTCTACAGAAACCAGACAGAATACGAGTTGAGACGTGAAAGGGAAGCAGTGGTAGAAGAGTGAGACAAGGTTGTAGCCTGTCCGCATTATTAATCTGTACAGTAATCAAACAGGGAAGCATAGAAAAATTTGGACACGGCATTACCAAGTTTCGAGAAATAAAAACTGAGGCTTCCCAGTGACACTAATTGTCAAAAACAAAAGAGTAGGAAGAGCAGTTAAACGGAATGGAGAGTGTCTTGAAAGGATGTAACAAAAACATGAGTAAAACCAAAATATTGGTAGTGGAATGTTGTCGAATTAAATCTAGCGAGTCTGAGGAATTTACATTAGGAAACTAAAGTCTAAAAGTAGATTAGTTTTGAAACTTCCTGGCAGATGGAAACTGTGTGCTGGATCGATACTCTCAGGAACTTTCTTTTTGTGGGAAAGTACGACTGAGGTACCCAGGCGCGACGCATGACCCGTCCTCACGGCTTTACTTCCACCAGTACCTCGTCTCCTACCTTCCAAAATTCACAGCAGCTCTCCTGCGAACCTTGCAAGCCCAGCACTCCTGAAGGGAAGGATATTGCGGAGACATGGCTTAGAAACAGCCTGGCGATATTTCCGGACGAGTGCTGGTCTTGAAAGATTAGCAGGAGAGCTGTGAAGTTTAGAAGTTAAAAGACAAGATACTTGTGAAAGTAATACTGCTAGGACAGGTCCAGAGTCGTGCCTGGGTAGTTCAACCGGTAGAGCCCTTCCCCGCAAAACGCAAAGTCCCGAGTGAGGTTCTCGGTTCGGCACAATTTTAATCCACCAAGAAGTTTCAGTGTACACTCTGCTTCAGAATGAAAATACCTTTCTAGAAAAGTTTTGCTGTTCGGCCAGTGAAATAAGATGTAGTGAGAATATAAAATGGACTGTCAATGGCAAAAAGTTGTCTTTCGACTAAAGCATCACATACTGCATTGTATGGCAGGCACAGCAAGAAATAATGCATTCCTTCTGAAACAGTTTGAGCGCTCCTTACAGAAAAGTAGCAACTTCCCTCGATTACAAGAGTTAAAGTATAACATGAAGAATCCGCGACCCACCGACATCTTCTACAGAGAGAAGGAAAAGTCTTCAAAAGGCGCCAGGTAGGAGAAATAAGAGGTCGGCATGATTTAGTTAATTTGACAATGTTCGTGCACACTGTGACAAGCAGGTACTGGGGCCCATCACTAATGAACTGAAGGCGGCGGTGAACTGTGTACAGCTCTTGGCGAATTTGATCTGTGGCTCCAGACACGGGCATAACCACTCTCATAAACGCCGTAAACTCACTGGTTTGTGTGTACGTATAGTTTCGCAATATTTTTCACATTCAATACACATCGCCTAAAAGCAAAAGTTCTATTTTCGTCAAAATATAATACCTATCGTATTTAATCGTAAAGTTAGTACACGTCTCAGGCAATTCAGCTCATTGAAACATGTAACTAGTTCTTGTTTCTCGTTAATTCTTCAGACAGACCTGGAAGATTATTTTTGAGTAACCTGATGGAACCCAAGTTACTGATATTCTTAGATACAGATTGCACAATGTAGGTAAAGGATTGTCCATTCTAGTCCGGTTAAACTAATACTGTAGCAACATGCGCCTATGAACAGCAGCAACAGCCAACAGTTGTGCAGCCGATACTAAGCACCACAGACACAAGATAGCGCGTGGTACTAACGCTTTCTCCTAATATGAACGGTGATGCATATTAACATCTTTAAAAGTTTAAAAACCTTCACGAAGATGGAGGTTACATTTCATACGTCGTAATGTGTGGTCTAAAACGTAGTGGACGTAAACGCTATCACATATTTACAATAAATTTGTGAATAAAGTGCCCGTTCTACTTTGATGCTCTGCTCTCTTGAAAACTTAGATTCCGTTCGGCTTACCTTAACAGCTCTTAGCCAACCGACAACTGTTGCCGATGCCAAACTGTCAATAACCCCAGCACAGAGCAGTTCGTCCCACGGAAGAAATCATTGCGTGTGAAGCAGGCCTAATTGTGCAGTACTCACTGCTCTGTGCCGCGATTATACCGCTTTGGTTTCTGAGAACTTCATTTAGCCCAAATCGGTCCATTCCAGGAAAATTTTGAAAGAACGCTTTCAGATACCTTCTGTTTCGGTCGGAACAGCTACATAACTTTCAGTAAAGTTTTTGACATTGAGGCAATGGGTGTTCCATAATAAAGGCCAGTTCACTTCGTCCTTCCTGTCCCTCTTAATGTTCTCGGTAAGTACAGTTCAGTTTGACTAACATTTAAATTAGAATGTGATTCACTCACGTTCTGCCCGAACATATAAATTGTTAATGATTCGAGTTTGTATGGGGATAAAGCAAGTTAGCACATTCACCATTGCTTGTTAATTGATTAGTTTCGAAATAGCGTGCAGTTTCAGGCATCTTCTCACATTAGAGGGGCAGCAGATTGATAAATGCCTTTTTCCAACTTGAACAGGAATTCACCTTTGCCCCACTGCGGAATAGAAAAGTCTTCGTCGTTGAGACGAGTGATAGTAGTCATTGAGCTGTACAATAGTTACTGAAGGGCTAAATGTTCAGTCTGTTGTTTATTCCAGGCGCTGACACCAGAGGAGTCCGAGTCGACATTAGGTGTGACGGCAGTCAGCCCACATTTGACGCTGACGCAGGCGGTCTTCGTGGAGGCTTTCATAACATTCTTCTTGGTGATGACGGTGTTTGGCGCCAGGTCTGCCAGGGGCAGTGCTGGATTTGCCATTGGCTTATCCATCACGACATGCCACCTGTTCGCGGTATGTATACTCTTCGTACTTACTAAATAGCCGTAATGGAGCAAAGCCAGTAGCAATAAACAAACGTTCCATGAAGCTGTTGAGGTAGCGTGGCACAGGATAATGAGAAGTGGATGCTCTTCGCCATAGCTCTTACCATTTGTAGCCGTGGTCTTCTCCCCTCTGTTGGAGAGCCCAACATGACACGTGATAGTGGTCTTTACCGAAAGTTGTCAGACAGCACCAATCATCTGGACATACAGAGATAGTCAGTTAGGAATTGTAACTGGAATTACTTTGCCGCTGCCACCGCCTTTAGCACCCTGACACACTGACTCGATGCAGCTGTCCAGAATCACGTCCATTCTATCGGCTGTCGGATGACAGTAATCTTGGTAGACTTCAGAAATTACTGTCGCCATTTCAGATCAGATGAGCTCGCCAATGCTGTGAGACATCAATTGATGGAGCACCTCATTGCATTTACACTGACTGTATTGTGCCTGTATGTGTGGGAATTCCTCAACGTGCCAGCACTTTTTCTAACATAGCTTGAGGGGCAGATTGCATGCACAGCCAAAAACTCAAACGCCTGCTGGTGACTGCCAGCGTCGTGTCCTTGCCATATTCAACTATATTTGGAGCGAGGGTGAGAGCTCGTCTTCGTGGTGAGAGCGAGAGCATCGTGGTACTGAAACACCACATTGAGAATGACAGCTATAACTTAGTCTCGCTAATGTTACCTGCAAGTTACTCGAGTATATGTTTGTATCAGTAACTAGATGGTCGATATTTTGGTTATCAGACCAGTTTCCGTCAAGGGCGCTCTACTGACAATTTCGTCTGTGAGGTGTGTGATAAGGGGAGATCCACTAATGCAACGGACATCCAGCATTGGAGTCAAAATTGTAGTTCATAGTGTCCCTGCTATGAACTCCAAATTCACTACTGCCTCTTGTCAGGAAGCTCTCAATGGTGTGTACTCGGTCATCAGATTTCTCGACCTATCCTTGGGACTGAAATAGTGACCCAGTGGTTCTCCTGTGTCTGTTCCTGGCTATCCTTCATGCATTTCTCGGTTAAGAAGTGATACGCACTGTCTTCTACAGTCAACAGATCAACCAGCCCCCCCTGCAGGTCCGGGGATTAGAATAGGCCCGAGGTATTCCTGCCTGTCGTAAGAGGCGACTAAAAGGAGTCCCGCCCCCTCAAGGGGGTAGTTAGCGCCTGCATCCGGAGATGGACGGTTCCACGACCTCTATTTGTGGTCATTTTGCTTTTTCACTTCTCGTTTCTTCCTTCCCTTGGTTGGTTCCTTTCTTTGCTCTTCTCCATCTCACTGTCTTCCTTCCTCTTTCCCTTGCCTTCCTCTTTCCCTTGCCTTCCTCTTTCCCTTGCCTTCCTCTTTCCCTTGCCTTCCTCTTTCCCTTGCCTTCCTCTTTCCCTTGCCTTCCTCTTTCCCTTGCCTTCCTCTTTCCCTTGCCTTCCTCTTTCCCTTGCCTTCCTCTTTCCCTTGCCTTCCTCTTTCCCTTGCCTTCCTCTTCTTCTCCTTGCCTTCCTCTTCTTCTCCTTGCCTTCCTCTTCTTCTCCTTGCCTTCCTCTTCTTCTCCTTGCCTTCCTCTTCTTCTCCTTGCCTTCCTCTTCTTCTCCTTGCCTTCCTCTTCTTCTCCTTGCCTTCCTCTTCTTCTCCTTGCCTTCCTCTTCTTCTCCTTGCCTTCCTCTTCTTCTCCTTGCCTTCCTCTTCTCCTTGCCTTCTTCTTCTTCTCCTTGCCTTCTTCTTCTTCTCCTTGCCTTCTTCTTCTTCTCCTTGCCTTCTTCTTCTTCTCCTTGCCTTCTTCTTCTTCTCCTTGCCTTCTTCTTCTCCTTGCCTTCTTCTTCTTCTTCTTCTTCTTCTCCTTGCCTTCTTCTTCTTCTCCTTGCCTTCTTCTTCTTCTTCTTCTTCTCCTTGCCTTCTTCTTCTTCTTCTTCTTCTTCTTCTCCTTGCCTTCTTCTTCTTCTTCTTCTTCTTCTTCTTCTTCTTCTTCTTCTTCTTCTTCTTCTTCTCCTTGCCTTCTTCTTCTTCTCCTTGCCTTCTTCTTCTTCTCCTTGCCTTCTTCTTCTTCTCCTTGCCTTCTTCTTCTTCTCCTTGCCTTCTTCTTCTTCTTCTTCTTCTTCTCCTTGCCTTCTTCTTCTTCTTCTTCTTCTTCTCCTTGCCTTCTTCTTCTTCTTCTTCTCCTTGCCTTCTTCTTCTTCTTCTTCTTCTTCTCCTTGCCTTCTTCTTCTTCTTCTTCTTCTTCTCCTTGCCTTCTTCTTCTTCTTCTTCTTCTTCTCCTTGCCTTCTTCTTCTTCTTCTTCTTCTTCTTCTCCTTGCCTTCTTCTTCTTCTTCTTCTTCTCCTTGCCTTCTTCTTCTTCTTCTCATTGCCTTCTTCTTCTTCTTCTTCTTCTCCTTGCCTTCTTCTTCTTCTTCTTCTCCTTGCCTTCTTCTTCTTCTTCTTCTCCTTGCCTTCTTCTTCTTCTTCTCCTTGCCTTCTTCTTCTTCTTCTTCTCCTTGCCTTCTTCTTCTTCTTCTTCTCCTTGCCTTCTTCTTCTTCTTCTTCTTCTCCTTGCCTTCTTCTTCTTCTTCTTCTTCTCCTTGCCTTCTTCTTCTTCTTCTTCTTCTCCTTGCCTTCTTCTTCTTCTTCTTCTCCTTGCCTTCTTCTTCTTCTTCTTCTTCTCCTTGCCTTCTTCTTCTTCTTCTTCTTCTCCTTGCCTTCTTCTTCTTCTTCTTCTTCTCCTTGCCTTCTTCTTCTTCTTCTCCTTGCCTTCTTCTTCTTCTTCTTCTCCTTGCCTTCTTCTTCTTCTTCTTCTCCTTGCCTTCTTCTTCTTCTTCTTCTCCTTGCCTTCTTCTTCTTCTTCTTCTCCTTGCCTTCTTCTTCTTCTTCTCCTTGCCTTCTTCTTCTTCTTCTCCTCCTTGCCTTCTTCTTCTTCTTCTTCTTCTTCTCCTCCTTGCCTTCTTCTTCTTCTTCTTCTTCTTCTCCTCCTTGCCTTCTTCTTCTTCTTCTTCTTCTCCTCCTTGCCTTCTTCTTCTTCTTCTTCTTCTCCTCCTTGCCTTCTTCTTCTTCTTCTTCTTCTTCTCCTCCTTGCCTTCTTCTTCTTCTTCTTCTTCTTCTCCTCCTTGCCTTCTTCTTCTTCTTCTTCTTCTTCTTCTCCTTGCCTTCTTCTTCTTCTTCTTCTTCTCCTTGCCTTCTTCTTCTTCTTCTTCTTCTTCTTCTTCTTCTTCTTCTTCTTCTCCTCCTCCTTGCCTTCTTCTTCTTCTTCTTCTTCTTCTTCTCCTCCTCCTCCTTGCCTTCTTCTTCTTCTTCTTCTTCTTCTTCTTCTTCTCCTCCTCCTCCTCCTTGCCTTCTCCTTGCCTTCTCCTCCTCCTCCTCCTCCTCCTCCTCCTCCTCCTCCTTGCCTTCTCCTTGCCTTCTCCTCCTCCTCCTCCTCCTCCTCCTCCTCCTCCTCCTCCTCCTTGCCTTCTCCTTGCCTTCTCCTCCTCCTTGCCTTCTCCTCCTGTCTCCGCATTTGAGACAGTCTGTCCTTTCTCTTCTTTTTCCTCTTCTTCCTTCCTCCATGTGCGCGCCTGAAGGCCGACCCACGCGTTCGCACGTGTAGCCGGTGACAGGGTAACGCGTAATTCCCCGCCCTGGGTAGACAAGTAAGGCACGCACATACCCCCTGGTAAAGGCCAGGCCCTGGGAGGGGTGATTGCCTGAGCTGATACCTTCTGACCATGCCGATTGGTCCCTCCGTCTGTTTCTCGGGAGGTGGCCTGAGGTGTAAGCATTCACCTATGGCGGGAGTGCCCTCTGAGAGGGTCCCCACAAGGAAGGAGCGCGCCATCGGAGATGCTGGCAATCATGGGGGATTCCTTCGCAATGGATTTCTCTTCTTCTCTCTCGACTTCTGCCCATAAACGAAACTTGACCAGCCACCAGTGACATAAGTACTACCGCCTGCCCCACAGTTCCTCGTAGTTTCTCGATCTGAAGACAAGGATTTTTCCTCTGTCAACCCTTTCGTTATCCAGAAGGGCGTAGATGCCATAGCCGGATCTGTCAAGCCGTGTACCAGGTTGCGTAATGGTACCATGTTACTAGAAACTGAGAGCGCCTTTCAGGCACAAAAATTGCTTCAGACCACACTCCTGTACACGTTCCCTGTCCGGGTGGAGGCTCACCGCACTTTGAAGTCGTCCCGTGGTGTGGTATATACTCGATCACTTGACGGATTGACTGACGAGGAGATTCAGTCGTTCCTCGCTAAGCAGGGCGTGACGGCTGTCCATAGGGTCATAAAAAGGTCAACAATGACCTTGTACCGACTCGGACACTTCTTGACCTTCGATAGTGTTCAGCTGCCGTCGAGTATCAAAGCGGGCTACGAGGTTATTTCTGTTCGCCCCTATGTCCCGACACCTATGCGCTGCTACCAGTGTCAGCGTTTTAATCACACTCGCCAGTCTTGTTCCAATGCGGCTAAATGTGTCACTTGGGGCAGGGATGCCCATGATGGTGACTGTCCACCTCCGTCTACTCGTTGTGTGAACTGTCTTGGTGACCATGCAGCGTCCTCCCGCGACTGTCCCATCTACAAGGAAGAACGCTGTATCCAAGAAATTCGGGTCAAAGAGAAAGTGTTCACCTCGGCTGCTCGCAAGCTATTTGCTAGTAGGAAGTCCACACTGTTCCCAGCGGGAAAGTACAGTACAGTACTGTCCTCGGACTACCAGGGAGGTGGCGACGCAGACATGCGATCTGACCTTCGGCACCACGGTCGTCCGTTCGGCCAGTGCTAAGATCGCGCGGTCGACGTCTCCTCTTCCTTCCGTCACGCCTCCAACACAAGCACCTTCATCAGCTTCTGCCAAGACGAAGACCCAGAAATCAGATGCACAGGCCTTAAAGAAGGAACCGTCCCGTGCAGACTTCCTACGTACCTCGCACTCCCAGCCGTCTACCAGTACTTCCACTAAAAGACCTTCCAAGAAGGCTCATAGGAAGCACAGTTCTCCTTCTCCTCCACGGCGCATTTCTTCTCCTGCGCCACCCAGCGGTTGCCGCCCCAGGCCGTCATCCGTTTCGCCTGGCCGCACTGCTGGCGGCCGAACATCTGGCCGTCCACCGGCGAAGGAAGCTGCTCCTCCCGGCCATCTTAACGAGATGTCCGATGAACCTATAGAACCAATGGACGATGACTGTCCGCCTACTGATAGCGGCGGCAGTACTCGCTCGAAGCCAGGCCCTCAGCGTCCTTCGAGGTGACCCATTCTTTCATCTTACTTTCCTTCTCACGATGGCACTTATTCACTGGAATATTCGCAGCATTCGCTCCAACCGAGAGGACTTGAAGTTGCTGCCCCGCTTGCACCGTCTGCTCGTCGTAGCCCTCCAGGAAACTAAGCTAAGCCCATGCGATCACATTGCCTTGGCACACTACACCTCTGTGCGTTTTGACCTACCCCCTGTGGTAGGTCTTCCGGCTCATGGAGGGGTTATGTTGCTCGTCCGGGATGATATTTACTACGATCCCATCAAATTGCACGCCGGCCTGCAGGCAGTTGCCGTCCGAATTACTCTCCCCACTTTTACATTTTCTATTTGTACCGTTTACACTCCATCGTCGTCTGCTGTTACCAGGGCAGACATCATTCAACTTATTGCTCAGCTACCTGCACCATTTTTGTTGACTGGAGACTTCAATGCCCACCATCCCCTTTGGGGCTCTCCAGCATCCTGCCCGAGGGGCTCCCTGTTAGCACACGTTTTCAACCAGCTCAATCTTGTCTGCCTCAATACTGGCGCCCCTACTTTTCTTTCGGACACATCTCACACCTATTCCCATTTAGACCTCTCTATATGTACTACCCAACTTGCACGCCGGTTTGAGTGGTATGCCCTTTCTGATACATATTCGAGCGACCACTTCCCGTGTGTCATCCATCTCCTGCATCATACCCCCTCTCTGTGCTCAGCTAGTTGGAACATCTCCAAAGCCGACTGGGGGCTCTTCTCTTCCAGGGCGACCTTTCAGGATCAAACCTTCACAAGCTGCGATTGTCAGGTCGCACACCTCACGGAAGTCATTCTCACTGCTGCTGAATATTACATCCCCCACACCACTTCTTCTCCACGTCGCGTACCAGTCCCCTGGTGGACCGCAGCATGTAGAGACGCTTTACGTGCTCGTCGACGTGCTTTACGCACCTTTAAACGCCACCCTACAGTGGCGAATTGTATCACTTACAAACGATTACGTACGCAGTGCCGTCCTATTATTAAAGAAAGCAAGAAAGCCAGCTGGGCTGCTTTCACAAGCACCTTCAATAGTTTTACTCCTTCTGTTATCTGGGGTAGCCTGCGCCGTCTATCTGGCACTAAGATCCACTCACCAGTTTCTGGCTTGACGGTCGCGAATGACGTCCTTGTGGCCCCTGAGGATTTCTCCAATGCCTTCGGCCGCTTTTTCGCAGAGGTTTCGAGCTCCGCTCATTACCGCCCTGCCTTCCTCCCCCGAAAACAGGCAGAGGCGGCTAGGCCACCTGACTTCCGCTACTCGAATCGTGAAAGTTATAATGCCCCTTTCACCATGCGGGAACTCTAAAATGAACTTGCCCAGTCACGGTCCTCCGCTCCAGGGCCTGATTCTATTCATCGTCAGATGCTGAAGAACCTTTCTCCTGCGGGTAAAGGTTTCCTTCTTCGTACTTATAATCGCATCTGGATTGAGGGACATGTTCCCGCATGCTGGCGCGAGTCTATTGTTGTACCGATTCCTAAGCCTGGGAAGGACAAGCACTTGCCTTCCAGTTATCGACCCATCTCGCTTACCAGCTGTGTCTGTAAGGTGATGGAGCGAATGGTTAACTCTCGTTTGGTTTGGCTGCTCGAATCTCGGCGCCTACTTACTAATGTACAATGTGGATTTCGTAGGCGCCGCTCTGCTGTTGACCATCTGGTTACCTTGTCGACCTTCATTATGAATAACTTCTTGCGGAAGTGCCCGACCGCGGTTATGTTCTTTGATTGGGAGACGGCTTATGACACCTGTTGGAGGGCGGGCATTCTCTGCACCATGCATACATGGGGCCTTAGCGGTCGCCTCCCTCTTTTTATTCGTTTCTTTTTAATGGATCGACAGTTCAGGGTACGTGTGGGTTCTGTCCTGTCAGACACCTTTCGCCAGGAGAATGGGGTGCCACAGGGCTCAGTTTTGAGCGTCGCTCTCTTCGCCATAGCGATCAATCCACTAATGGATTGCCTCCCAGCTGATGTATCAGGCTCCCTTTTCGTGGACGATTTTACTATCTATTGCAGCGCACAGCGTGCATGTTTCCTGGAGCGCTGTCTTCAGCGTTCTCTTGACCGTCTTTACTGCTGGAGTGTTGCCAATGGCTTCCGTTTTTCTGCCGAGATGATGTTCTGTATTAACTTCTGGCGCTACAAAGAGTTTCTCCCACCGTCCTTACGACTCGGTCCCGTTGCTCTCCCATTCGTGGAGACAACAAAATTTTTAGGTCTTGCATTTGACAGGAAACTTAGCTGGTCTCCACATGTGTCTTATTTGGCTGCCCATTGTACCCATTCACTAAATGTCCTCCGTGTTCTCAGTGGTATGTCGTGGGGAGCGGATCGAACCGTCCTACTTCGCCTATATCGGTCGATCGTCCGCTCAAAGCTGGATTATGGGAGCTTCGTATAATCCTCTGCACGGCCGTCCATCTTACGCCGCCTCAACTCCATACAACATCGGGGTTTACATCTTATGATCGGAGCATTTTATACTAGTTCCGTCGAGAGTCTTCATGCTGAAGCCGGTGAATTGCCACTGCCCTACTGGCGCGATTTACTGCTTCGTCGGTATGCCTGTCGGCTACTGTCAATGCCCGACGACCCGTCTTATCGTTCATTTTCTGACGACTCCCTCGATCGTCAATACGGGTTGTATGTCTCTGCCCTGCTACCCCCTGGAGTTCGCTTTCGTCGCCTCCTTAAACACCTTGATTTTTCACTCCCTGCAACCTTTAGAGTGGGCGAGAGCCACACACCACCTTGCCTTCAGGCTCAGGTTCATGTTCACCTTGACCTCAGCTCGCTCCCAAAGGTGGTTACCCCCAGTTCGGTATACCGCTCCCGTTTTGTCGAACTTCGTTCGAAGTTCATTAATATGACCTTCATTTATACAGATGGCTCTAAGACCAATGACGGGGTCGGTTGTTCTTTTATTGTTTGGGCACAAAGTTTCAAATACCAGCTCCATGGCCATTGTTCGGTCTTCACAGCTGAGCTCTTTGCCCTCTACCAGGCTGTTCTTTACATCTTCCGCCACCGACATTCTGCTTATGTCATCTGCTCCGATTCCCTGAGCGCCATCCAGAGCCTCAGTGATCCGTATCCGGTTCACCCTTTCATGCACCGGATCCAACGCTCTCTTCAGCAGCTGGTGGACGACGGTTCTCCGGTTAGCTTTATGTGGGTTCCTGGCCATGTCGGTATCCCTGGGAACGAAGCTGCAGGTGCCGCGGCCAAGGCTGCGGTCCTCCAGCCTCGGACAGCTTCTTGTTGTGTCCCTTCATCAGATTGTAGCAGGGTCATTTGTCGGCGCATTTTATAGCTGTGGCATACCAATTGGGCTGCACTTACGGACAACAAGCTTTGGGCCTTGAAACCTCTTCCCGCGGCTTGGACGTCGTCCTCACGCCCCTCTCGGCGAGAGGAGGTAGTTTTGGCCCGGTAACGAATTGGACACTGCCGGTTCAGCCATCGCCATCTGCTGACGGCTGCGCCGGCGCCGTTCTGCCCATGTGGGCACTTGCTGACGGTCCGCCACATTTTATCGTCCTGTCTGGATTTTACTATACTGAGTCTTGATCTTGGCCTGCCATGTACTCTCGATGCCATTTTAGCAGATGACCCAGGAGCAGCTGCTCGCATTCTTCATTTCATCAAATTGACCAACCTGTCTACGGACATTTGATTATGCTGTTTTTTTAATCCTATGCCTGTAGATATTTTATCGTGTTTTACCTTTTAGTTGCTGTCTTAAACTTGTGCCTCGCGGTGCATTCCTAACGTAGTCTGGGCGCTAATGACTGTTGAAGTTGTGCGCCCTAAAATCACAAAAAAAAAATCAACCACTTTCGCCTACACACAGGCAGTGTGCAGTTAACTACTTACTGCCAAATGGATGCAGTTTACTCGTTCCTGCACTGGTGAGAAGTCAGGTCAGCATGGACTGAGTAACCGTCAGGCTACTAACCAGTTGTATCCTCACAACCCATTGGTTATGATAATCTCAGATCTCTTGACCTGTTAGGCTGGACATAGTTACCTGGTCAGCCATGGGGCTGAAAACTACTTGGTGAGTTTGTGCTTGGGTACCATGGGGCCACAGCCTTGACAGCCCCCCCCCCCCCCCCCTGTGGGCCCGGGGTAAGAATCGGCCCGAGGTATTCCTGCCTGTCGTAAGAGGGGACTAAAAGGAGTTTCAACTGTTTCGGCCTTCCATGTGATGGTCCCCCTTGGGGTTTGATCTCCATTTTTCAAAGTTCTACAGAAGTACGAGCCTTTTGGGGAAGGACACCTTACATGGGGTACCACTGGTCCTAAGTGCACTAAGACCTTGGCACTCAGCATTGTACCGGCGTTGTAACCATACCCACTATTCCTCAAATTGGGCCTAAACGCCTGATGGGTTGTACAAGTTACGCCCATAGTGCGTCCCCATCTGCACAAGCGATCATGATGGACTTTCCATGGCACCAGAAATCCAGCACGGTAGCCAGCCCGTTGTGGTGGGGTCGTCATGTACCCTCTAGGTTGTAGCCCCCTGACAACACAGGGATCGTACTGCCGATACCTGAGCTGCACCCTCCCCACGTCAGCCAAGGAGTAGATGCCCGTCTCCTTGGGGCATCAGGACTCCCAGCAACGGTCATCCTGCCAGGTGGCCCTTGCTGAGGCTGGGTGGCGCTCGTGGGGAGAGCCCCTGGTCGGAGTAGGTGGTATCGGGGCGGACGTTTCGCAGATGAAACGTGTGGTGTCACCGCCAGCCACCACACTTGCTAGGTGGTAGCTTAAATCGGCCGCGGTCCATTCAGTACATGTCGGACCAGCGTGTCGCCACTGTGTGATCGCAGACCGAGCGCCACCACAAGGCAGGTCTCGAGATACGGACTAGCACTCGCCCCAGTTGTACGACGACTTTGCTAGCGACTACACTGACGAAACCTTTCTCTCATTTGCCGAGAGACAGTTAGAATAGCCTTCAGCTAAGTCAATGGCTACGACCTAGCAAGGCGCCATTAACCATTTTAAGATAGTCTCACTTGTATCATCAAGGAATGCTGTAACCAAATCATGCATTAAAAGTTAAGTATTATAGCAGCTACGTACTTTCCTTGCTACCATTCGTTACGTATCCTGTTTCAGACCTCTATCTAGCCTACGTGAGATTACGCGTGCCTTTCGGCTACTTCAGTGTGGCGTAGCTGTCTTGTTGCGCCACAACAAAACGTCAACACGTATCAGGTCGCTCTGCGGCCGAGTCTTTCAAAAGAAAAGGTACCGTTTTTAGTTATGGTTCTCCTGCCCTTTTCCCCTTGGCCACTCCCTGGGAGGAGGGACAGGCCCGCCGGCTTGGGGCGAAGTACTACCGCCGCTATTTGGCCTGTTCTCGAACCGATGGGGGGACGTTCGCCACGTCCAAGCCCATGTTCTTTGTTCAGCACATTGAGGACATCTTCGGGGAAATCGAGGCTCTCAGCAAGATGCGTTCAGGGTCCGTTCTTATCAAGTCCACCTCCGCCACACAGTCGGCGGCGCTCCAGGCGTGCGACCGCCAGGGGGGCATCAGTGTGTCCATTGTCCCGCATCTGGCACTAAATAGGACGCAGGGGGTTACTTTTCATCGTGACCTCCTGCTACAATCTGATGAGGAGCTCAGGGACAACCTGGAGCGCCGAGGCGTGCATTTCGTCCGGCGAGTCCAGCACGGCCCCAAAGACCATCGCATCGACACCGGGGCCTTTATCCTCGCCCTCGAGGGGGACGTTCTCCCGGAGAAGGTCAGGGTGAAGTGCTATGGGTGCGACATGCGACCTTACATCCTGCCTCCTATTTGCTGTTTTCGGTGTTTGCGCTTTGGGCACATGTCGTCACGGTGTGAGGCTGAGCCCCGTTGTGGCGATTGTGGACGTCCTCTTCGTGAGGAACATACATGCACCCCACCACCTCGGGGCATTAATTGTCCTGGCATCCACTCGCCTAGATCCTCAGTCTGCCCCATATACCAAAAGGAGAAGATACAAGAACTCAAAACTTTGGATTGGCTCTCTCATTCTGAGGCCCGGAAGAAGTATGACCGCCTCCATCCCGTGCCATTGACCACTTCGTTTGCCTCAGTTGTGTCCCCTCCTTCCGCGGTATCCTCACCCCTATCCTGTCCCCCCTCCACCTCCTCCGCCCATCAGGGGGCTCTGCCTCCGCCTCCCAAGTCCCTCCCTTCCAAATCCTCCTCCCCCGTGGCCCCCGCGCCCTCTGCCCCAGGGGCCACCCTTCTCCTCCTCTCCCCCCGCCACCTGAGAAGCGATCCTCTTCTCAGGCGTCCATCGGGGAAACGTTCCGGACCCCAGCTTCAGAGGTCCGCAGTTCCAAAACGGACCCCGCGCGTGTGGACCTCCTTCGCGTCCAGCCCACCATCCCTGTGCCTCCTTGGACTTCCAAGAAGGCCTCCAAGAAGTAGTCTCTCTTCCCCTCTCCACCCCGGCGCGTTTCATCTGACGCTCCATCCGTGAGTCGCTGCTCCCGGCCGTCCTCAGTTTCGCCGGGACGCTCTGCTGCCAGGCGCTCAGCTGGCCTCTGGTCGGCAAATGATGCTGCCCCTCCTACACAACCAGGGACAGCGGCTGCAGCTGGCGACGACTCGATGGAACCGGATCCGTCTCCCGCCGGTTGTAGCGTTGTTCCCTCGAAACCTGGCCCTCCGCGGCCGTCGAGGTGACCAGCTCTTCCCCCGTCTCGTTCCCCCTCTTTTTTGACTAGCGATGGCCTTGTTACATTGGAACATGAGGTATTCGATCTAATCGGGAGGAATTACAACTGCTCCTCCGCCTGCACTGTCCGCTCGTCCTTGGTCTCCAGGAAACCAAGTTGCGCCCAACTGACCGTATTGCCTTTACCCACTATACCTCGGAGTGGTATGACCTCACCCCTGTGGACGGTATCCCAGCTCATGGTGGGGTCATGTTGCTCGTTCGGGACGATGTCTATTACCATCCCATCCCATCCCATTGACCACCCCACTCCAAGCAATAGCTGTCCGCATTACTCTTTCTGCTTTTGCTTTTTCAGTTTGTACCATCTACACTCCACCGTCATCTGCCGTTAGTCGGGCTGACATGATGCACCTGATCGTTCAGCTTCCCCCGCCGTTCTTATTGTTCGGCGACTTCAATGCCCATCATCCCCTTTGGGGCTCTCCTGCATCCTGTCAAAGAGGCTCACTCTTGGCGGATGTCTTCAACCATCTCAATCTTGTCTGCCTCAATACCGGCGCCCCGACTTTCCTCTCGGACTCCACTCAAACCTACTCCCACTTGGACCTCTCGATCTGTTCTACCACTCTTGCCCGTCGGTTTGAGTGGTATGTCCTTTCTGACACCTATTCGAGCAACCACTTCCCCTGTGTCGTTCGTCTCTTGCACCACACCCCATCCCCACGTCCTTCGAGCTGGAACATACTGAAAGCTGACTGGGGACTTTACTCCTCCCTGGCGACCTTTCCAGACCACGATTTTCCCAGTTGTGACAGTCAGGTCGAATACCTCACGGCTGTTATTATCAATGCTGCCGAACGTTCCATTCCTCGTACTACTTCTTCTTCTTCTTCTTCTTCTTCACGTCGCGTTTCCGTCCCCTGGTGGAACGAGGCTTGTAGGGACGCTACCCGTGCTCGACGACGTGCTTTACGCACCTTTCGCCGCCGTCCTACATCGGTGAATTGTATTGAATACAAACAACTCCGAGCGCAATGCCGTAGAATCATCAAAGACAGCAAAAAAGCTTGTTGGGCCTCTTTCACCAGCTCCTTTAACACTTTTACTCCCTCTTCCGTCGTTTTGGGTAGCCTGCGCCGGCTGTCGGGCATTAAGGCCCACTCCTCAGTACCTGGCCTGACCTCAGGTAATGAGGTCCTTGTTGATCCTGTGGCTGTCTCCAACGCCTTTGGCCGCTTTTTCGCGGAGGTTTCAAGCTCCGCCCATTACCACCCTGCCTTCCTTCCCAGGAAAGAGGCAGAAGAGGCTCGGCGACCTTCCTTCCACTCGCTGAATCAAGAAGCTTGTAATGCCCCCTTTACTATGCGGGAACTCGAACGTGCGCTTGCACTGTCCCGATCCTCTGCTCCGGGGCCAGATGCCATTCACGTTCAGATGCTGGCACACCTTTCTCCGGTGGGCAAAAGCTTCCTTCTTCGTACCTACAATCGCGTCTGGACCGACGGTCAAGTCCCCAGGCGTTGGCGTGACGCCGTTGTTGTTCCTATACCCAAACCCGGGAAGGATAGACACCTTCCTTCTAGTTACCGCCCCATTTCTCTTACCAGCTGTGTCTGTAAGGTGATGGAGCGCATGGTTAATGCTTGGTTAGTCTGGATTCTTGAATCTCGACGGCTACTTACCAATGTCCAATGCGGCTTTCGTCGCCACCGCTCCGTTGTTGACCACCTTGTGACCTTGTCGACATTCATCATGAACAACTTTTTGCGAAGGCGCCAAACGGTAGCCGTGTTCTTCGACTTGGAGAAGGCTTATGATACCTGTTGGAGAGGAGGTATCCTCCGCACTATGCACAGGTGGGGCCTACGCGGTCGCCTGCCCCTTTTTATTAATTCCTTTTTAACGGATCGGAAGTTTAGGGTACGTGTGGGTTCCGTATTGTCCGACGTCTTCCTCCAGGAGAACGGAGTGCCTCAGGGCTCCGTCTTAAGCGTAGCCCTTTTTGCCATCGCGATCAATCCAATTATGGATTTCATTCCAACTAATGTCTCAGGCTCTCTCTTTGTCGATGACTTCGCGATCTACTGCAGCGCCCAGCGAACATACCTCCTGGAGCGCTGCCTTCAGCATTGTCTAGACAGCCTCTACTCATGGAGCGTGGCAAATGGCTCCCGGTTCTCTGAAGAGAAGACGGTTTGTATCAACTTTTGGCGATATAAAGCATTCCTTCCGCCATCCTTACATCTCGGTCCTGTTGTTCTCCCATTCGTGGACACAACTAAGTTTCTAGGGCTCACGTTGGACAGGAAACTGTGTTGGTCTCCACATGTCTCTCGTTTGGCGGCCCGTTGTACACGTTCCCTTAATTCCTAAGAGTTCTTAGCGGTTCATCTTGGGGAGCGGATCGCACTCTCCTGCTTCGCTTGTATCGGTCCATAGTCCGGTCGAAGCTGCATTATGGGAGCTTCGTCTACTCGTCCGCTCGGCCATCCCTCTTACGCCGGCTCAATTCCATCCACCATCGGGGGATACGTCTTGCGACCGGAGCCTTCTACACTAGTCCTGTCGAGAGTCTTTATGCTGAAGCTGCCGAATTACCATTGACCTACCGGCGCGACGTACTGCTTTGTCGGTATGCCTGCCGGCTGTTGTCTATGCCCGAACACCCCTCTTACAAGTCCTTCTTCGCCGATTCTCTCGACCGTCAGTACGGGTTGTATGTGTCTGCCCTGCTGCCCCCCGGAGTCCGCTTCCGTCGCCTGCTTCGACAATTGGATTTTGCCCTCCCTACCACCTTCAGAGAGGGTGAGAGCCCGACACCACCTTGGCTCCAGGCTCCGGTTCATATTTATCTCGACCTCAGCTCACTCCCGAAAGAGGGTAGTCTGGCTGCAGTGTACTGCTCACAGTTTGTCGAACTTCGTGCTCGACTTGCCGGTCACACGTTTATTTACACCGATGGCTCCAAAACTGACGATGGTGTCGGCTGTGCCTTTGTCGTCGGGGCCGCCACCTTTAAATACCGGCTTCTCAACCTATGTTCGAGCTTTACGGCCGAGCTTTTTGCTCTCCATCAGGCCGTTCAGTATGCCCGCCGCCACCGTACATACTCTGCTGACTCAGTGCTATTCAGAGCCTTGGAGCTCCCTATCCGGTCCATCCCTTGATTCAACAGATACAGCAGTCCCTCCATTCTTTCGCTGATAATGGTGGTTCTGTCAGCTTTCTGTGGGTTCCCGGACATGTAGGAGTGCCTGGGAATGAGGCTGCGGATGCTGCAGCCAAGGCTGCAGTCTTCCTGCCTCGGCCAGCCTCCCACTGTGTCCCGTCATCTGACGTTTGTGGGGATGTATGTAAGAGGCTTGTGTCGTTGTGGTGGGATGCTTGGTCATCCCTCCAAGGAAACAAGCTCCGGGCAGTAAAACCGCTCCCAACTGCTTGGACAACATCCTCCCGACCATCTCGGCGCGAGGAGGTCCTTCTGACCAGGTTGCGGATTGGGCATTGCCGGTTTAGCCACCGCTACCTGCTCTCCGGTGACCCAGCCCCGCAGTGCCCTTGTGGTCAGGCATTAACAGTGCGCCATGTTTTATTGTCGTGTCCCCGTTTTAGTCAATTTCGTTTTGTCCTGTCCCTGCCATCTACTTTACCGGATGTTTTAGCTGATGACGCTCGAGCAGTTGCTCGTATTCTGCGTTTTATAACTTTAACTGGCTTGTCCAAAGACATTTAACCTTTTTACTTATTTTATCTGCATCTTTGTCAGGTCCTTCTGGTGTCCCCCCATCCCCTTGAATTTTAACAGATTCCATGTGCTCTAACAACAGTGACTAGGCGCTAATGACCTCAGCAGTTGAGCGCCCTTAAACCCAACCAAAAAAAAATCCGTCATTATCGTGCTCTAGTTCTGTCTCGCTTGGACTGTGGTTGTCAAGTTTATGGTTCAGCTGCTCCTTCCACACTGCACGTGCTGGATCCAGTCCACCATCATGGTATCTGTTAGGCCACTGGTGCCTTCCCTACTAGCCCTGTTGATAGTCTCGTGGTTGAAGCTGGGATCCCCCCCCCTTTCCGCCCACGGGCGGGTTTACCAGTTGGGCTCCACCTTGCATCTCCTTGCCGTGATTTTCAGCCTCCTTCTTTGTCCTACCTACCTTGCTTCCTCCCCTCTACCCCTCCTTGGTTAGTTCCTCGGCCTCGACTTCGGATGGATCTCCGCCGCGGTCCGAAGGATTACATCCCCCCGGTGGTGTTCCGTTCCTTTTTCCGCCAAATTTTATGGGAGTTTCGGAATGCTGTTGTTTTTTACACTGATGGCTCTAAATCTGCTGATCGTGTTGGGTATGCCTTCACGTCATCTGTTGGAACGGAAAGTCATCTGCTGCCACCTACATGTGCGGTGTTTACTGCAGAATTGAGGGCAATCCCCCAGGCCCTTACCTTTATTAAACAGTCCCAACACAACCGCGTTTTGTTATGCACGGACTCGATGAGTGGCCTTCTTGCTATTGACCGGTGTTTTTCGCGCCATCCCTTGGTCTCTGCCATCCATGACCATCTCGCTGATATTCACCGTGCTGCTTGTTCCACTGACTTCCTTTGGGTCCCTGGCCGTGTGGGTATCCCGGGTAATGAGCTCACTGATCGTTTGGCTGGGGGAGCAGTTACTTACCCCCCGTTTTCTGTAACCCCTCCTCCAGCGGATTTACGGCTTCACATCAAATCCCACTTCGCACAGTCATGGGCCAATTCTTGGGAGGCTACTCCCCTGTCTAATAAACTTCGTGCAATTAAGGTGACACCAGGCCCGTGGCGTTCTTCCTTTCACATCTCCCGAAAGGACTCGACCACACTGTGTCTTCTCCGCATTGGCCATACTCGGTTGACCCAAGGCTTTCTTTTGCGTGAGGAGCCGTCCCCACTATGTGGTTGTGGAGCCTTCCAGTTGGTAGCCCACATTTTGGTTGAATGCCCCCTTCTTTTGGCTCTGCGTGCTAAGTACATGCTCCCCCACACTTTACCTTTGATGTTGGCTGACGATTCCCGGATGGTCTCTCTTGTTCTCGGTTTCCTCCGGGAAAGTGGTTTTTATTCTTAGTTTTAAGGTTTTTAATCTCTCTCTGGTGTTGGGGCAGGGCGATGAGTGTTTGGGTGTCTCCCACTGTAAGCAGTGTTGGGAGATTCCTGATTCACCTCCCTGACTGAAATCCTCTTTTCTTTTCCTTTTACTCTGTTTTTACCCTTTCTTTTAAAGCTTGGTTAGTCTTTCTATTCCCATACGTACTTTCTACATTATAGCAGTTGTACCTTTTAAGTCACAGGTGGTCTTGCCTATGCTGCTTCCGCATAGTGTTGGGTTCGTTCACTTGCCGACTTCCCTCATTTTTTTACCAATGACAACATGACTGCCTTTTTACGTTTTTTCCCTTTTTCCGTTTTAGTGTTCTGACTTTACTGAGTTGTCCCATTAGCGGAATGGCGCATATTTGAAACAAGGGACTGATGACCTTGCTGTTTGGTCCCTTAAACCTCAAACAACAAAATTTTTAGGTCCTACATTTTACAGGAGACTTTGCTAGTCTCCACATGTCTTACTTGGCTGCTCGTTGTACCTGTTCCCTAAATGTCAGTGTTCTCAGCGGTACGTCATGGGGAGCAGATCGAATGGTCCTGCTTCGCTTATATCGTTCCATTGTCTGATCAAAGCTGGATTATGGGAGTTTTGTCTAGTCTTCTGCTCGGCCGTCCATCTTACGCAGTCTACACTCTATCCACCATCGCGAGGGTTATGTCTGGCGACTGGAGCATTCTACACCAGCCCTGTTGAATATGTATGCCGAAGCTGCCGAATTACTGCTAAACTACTGGCGCGGTATGTTGCTTTGTCGGTACGCCTGCCGACTGAAGTCATTGCCCGACCATCTGTCATATTTCTCCTTCTTTGACGACTCTCGCGACCGCCAATACGGACTGTATGTCTCTGCCCTGTTATCTCCTGGAGTTCGCTTTCGTCGCCTGCTTCATCAACTTGATTTTACCCTCTCTACCACTTTTCGAGTGGGTGAGAGCCCAACGCCACCTTGGCTCCAGGTTCAGGTTCGTGTTCACCTTGAACTCCA